>NC_057796.1:335236859-335536859 GCF_018294505.1 Triticum aestivum | reverse complement strand
GAATGGTTACATTAGTGTAGAATATATCCAATGCCAATGAAATTTTTTAGCTCTGCATTGTTCTTGTAAGTACCTGCTATCCTTTATCAGTGTACTTATATACAGGTAGTTGTTCATGTACCATCACTCTGCAGCTTATTTTCCTTTGCCCTCCATTTTCTACACATAAGATCTATATTTACTCTTACCATAAGGTTGGATAACACCGATGGTACTGAAGAAGTTTAGCTCTGCATTGCTCTTGGCTGTACCTTTTGCCTGTATCGCTGTACTTACATTTATAGCTACTTGGTTATGTAGCATCATTGTTCATCTTATCTTAAATATTCTCCATTTTTTCTTATATTGTCACATCTATATTTACTCTTAACAAAATGTAGAATAAAGGCAATGCTTGTGAGAAGATTCTGTGGTAAACTTCTTGAATTGCCCCCCCATCAGCATGGACAAGGGCTTTATAGAGCCTGCCTTCACCAATAATGTAAGTTTGTCCTTCTCAAGGCTTCAAACTTTGTTGTGTATATTTGGTTAGGCATGACCGCAACAGCTGTTTATTTTTGGTGTTTGCATTAAATTGCATGTTTAAAGTTTATTATGTAGTTCATAAACAAAATTTTGTCCTTCTCAATTTAAGTTTTCAGTTGTACAACCAAGTTCCTTCTTCATACCATGTAAATTAAACTATACAGAGCAAGTGATCTTCTTTTGCACTGCATGTATGCTTCTGTTCTTGATCCGTAATCCGGTGGTGTGGTGAACCTACCCACTACAGCACAGTGTCATATTCTGCAATGTCTTAACTATGAACAATGTCATATCATTATACTATTATTTAAACCGTCTCTTTATTTGCCAATCTGAAATGGGATAAATTGACAGCACACTAACCATTGATACTTATGAGTTCTTGATCTGTAATCGAGTGGTGTCGTGAAGCTGCCAACTCCTTCACAATGTCATTTCCTGCCATGTCTTGACCTGAACAATACCATATTGTGTTAATGCAATTTTAAACTGTCTCACTTTATTCGTCAGTAAGAAATGTGATGAATTGTCAGCACTAATACTTTTATGTGCAAAACCTGTCATCTATCTGCTTGTTTATCTTTCAGAGTGAGGAGGATATAAGTGTTAAACAAGCGCAGTCTCGTCAGCTTGCTCAGCTGCTTGTGCTGGAGCTCCCCAGCAGGGCTAACCTTTCTTGAACTCTATTGAAGTGCTGTCAGTTTTGTATATTATTTTGTCGGCATGTTTAGTTGCACTGGTGGCGATCTCTGATGCCCCGTGTATGTAATCTGATGTCTGCTTGTGCTTTATTATCATAGTGGCGAACTTTGATGCCCGGTGGATGTAATATGTCGTAATTTCTTTATTGTATAGTCTAGGTTTTTTCTTATTCACGATGCTGCAGTTATTTTACTGTATATATATCATGTCGTCGCAGTAAACCGACCAAACCGTAAAATTACGGTACATAATTGGGCCGTCATGCAATCATGATGTATGATCCGCATCATGGGCCCCATCATCTTGGTCCGTTAGAAGGCCTAAATGTAAACTGGCCCACTAGTAGATTCGGGCCTTTAATAGGCCGAGTAAACCGCCGGCCCTCTTTTCGCAAGAAAACTAAATGGGCTTTTAGGAGGCTGAGAAGTAGGTTGGGCCTGAAACGTGCCGAACAGCTCACGGGCCGGCAGCAGCCCGAAATGGACCCCGGCCCATGATTGTGCCAATCAAATCACGGGCTTTTAACAGGCCAAAATTATCTCGGTCCTTATTTGGCCCAATCAGATTATCGGCTGTGAGCGGGCCGAATGCAAACTGGGCCGTAGTTAGGCCCAACTACATGACGAGCTTTTAATAGGCCGAAATTAATATAGGGCCGAAATGTTAAACGGGCCCTTAACAGGCCGAAACTAATATCTGGCCGAATTACTAAATGGTCCTTTAGCAAGTGGGCCCAAAAGCATAGCGTCCAGTTGACGGGCCGAATCTGATATGGGCCATAATTTAGCCCAAAGCCTCTTAAAGGGTCGGACCT
Source organism: Triticum aestivum (assembly GCF_018294505.1). Classification (NCBI taxonomy): domain Eukaryota; kingdom Viridiplantae; phylum Streptophyta; class Magnoliopsida; order Poales; family Poaceae; genus Triticum; species Triticum aestivum. The sequence goes on along the minus strand of NC_057796.1, from coordinate 335,534,818 downwards.
GATCTGGGCCGTAATTTGGCCCAGAACATGGTAGGCTTTTAACGGGCCAGATCTCATATGGGCCATTGTTAGGCCCGGAACGTGGCAGGCCATTAATGGACCGGATCAAATATGGGCTGGCATTTGGCCCAAAACACGGCAGCCAGTTAATGGGCCGGCCTACTAGGGTCCTCAAAATCTTGTGGGCCAACAGATGGGCCGGCCCATTAATGTCGGCGAAATCTCGTGGGCCTTTAGCTGGGCCGGCCCATTATGGTCCACAAAAATCTTGTGGGCCTTCACCTGGGCCGGCCCATTATGGCCCGCAAAAATCTTGTGGGCCTTTACCTGGGCCGGCCCATTATGGCCCGCAAAATCTTGTGGGCCTTTAGCTGGGCCAGCCCATTATGGTCCGCAAAATCTCGTGGGCCTTTAGCTGGGCCGGCCCATTATGGTCTGCAAAATCTTGCGGGCCTTTAGTTGGGCCGGCCCATTTACACTTTATGGGCCACTTTTGGGCCGGCCCACGTGTCAACATATCATAGGCGCATCTCGCCCATCGGATGAGTGACACATGTGCCAACGCGGAGCTGACACGTGTCTCCGTCAGCCAATCAGAATTTTACACGTGGAAAATCCCCATTGGTCCGGGCTGTTAATGGGTTATCGGATCCAAAACCGGACCCGATAGCTTAACGGCGCTCCATTACGGTGGATGCCATGTGTCGGTCACCCTTGACGAAAGCACTTCTGTGACGCGCGATTTATCGTCATGGAAGTGGACACTTCCGTGATGATAATTTTGGTAATGTCATGGAACACTTCTACGACAGCACAGGTATGACTATCTTGATTCTGTCATAAAATTGCCATGGATGTACATGCATGACAGAAAATGTGACCTACTGTGACAAACACTTATCATCACCGAAGTGTATTTTTTTGTAGTGGGTGCCGTGTTTAGTGCCGACTCTACGTGATGAGCATCTGCCCAAGGATTTTAAGGGTCCCCGCAAGGTACCTAACTATAGGGCTGACTTACCTCATGAGGCATGGGTCGAGAGTTATGAGATGGCCATGGAATTGCTGGATGTTAGCGAGGCGGCGTGTGCAAAGTGTTTCCCTCTGATGTTGGATGGAACGCCCCACACTTGGTTGAAGGGGCTCCCCACCAATTCTATCGGGTCATGGGCCGAGTTAAAAGCCTGGTTTATCCAGAATTCCAAGGATACATGCGAGCAGCCTATGTCAATTGTGGATTTGGCCTCCTGTGTCCAAGAAGAAGGTGAGTCGACAACCCATTGGGTGCGCAGGGTCTCGACAATCCTGCACTCGTTGTCGGTGTCAAAACCGGCGGATCTCGGGGAGGGGGTCCCGAACTGTGCGTCTAAGGTCGATGGTAACAGGAGACAGGGGACACAATGTTTACCCAGGTTCGGGCCCACTCTATGGAGGTAATACCCTACTTCCTGCTTGATTGATCTTGATGAATATGAGTATTACAAGAGTTGATCTACCACGAGATCGTAATGGCTAAAAACCCTAGAAGTCTAGCCTGTATGACTATATATGTTTCCGGACTAAGCCCTCCGGTTTATATAGACACCAGAGGGAACTAGGGTTACACAGAGTCAGTTACAGAGAAGGGAATCTTCATATTTGGTCGCCAAGCTTGCCTTCCACGCCAAGGAGAGTCCCATCCGGAGATGGGAGAGAGTCTTCGGTCTTGTATCTTCACAGCCCATTAGTCCGGCCCATGTCCAACAGGCCGGACGCCCGAGGACCCCTTAGTCCAGGACTCCCTCAGTAGCCCCTGAACCAGGCTTCAATGAGAGGTGTCCGGCGAACAGATTGTCTTCAGCATTGCAAGGAAGGTTCCCCTTTCCGAATACTCCAAGATAGTCTTCGGACGCAACGAACGTGTCCGGATCTGCAACACAAGTACCACACACACAGCCGTAGAGAGTATAATATTTCACTAGTCCAATCTGCTGACAACTTTTTATAACGTGACATCATGCTTGCCCGGTCATTATTTCGAACCGTTTCTTGTTCTGCCGTTCCATGTTTCGAGGCATGGTTTTTATTGGCACGTCTTGTCGAAGCAGAGATCGTGTCCCCTTATCGCGGGATTCTCATCAATGCGAGCGTTGGTAACCCAACCGTTCCACTGGAAAGATTCCTTAGGAATAGGCAGGTTTTCAGGCTTAGGAGGAGACGTTCGATACCCGTTGCCTTTATAAAGGAACCAAGGGCCGTCTCTTTTTACGCCAAACCTCTCCTCAGCCTTCCCAACCTTGAGTTCTAGCACCCAAGGTTCGACTTCATTGCTTCAAGCTTCCCAATCATGTCTGGACCCAGCCCACAGGGCCGATGGGTGGCTTCCTCTGTTACAGAGGAGGACATTGCGAAGCTTCAAGCGGCCAGATACCTGACCGCGGAGATCCCCCACAGGCTTCCTGCTCAAGGACAGGTTATTCCGATTCCCAGACCCGGCGAGAGGGTTGTATTCATCTCTCACTTCCTCGAGGGCTAGGGTTCGCTCTTCACCCCTTTGTCCGGGGGCTCATGTTTTATTACGAACTAGATTTTCATGATTTAGCCCCAGAATCTTTCCTCCACGTCTCGGCGTTTATCATCACGTGTGAGGCCTTCCTCCGAATTCCCCCACACTTTGGCTTATGGCTCAAGACCTTTAGTGTGAAGCCAAAGGTGGTCGACGGGAAACAGGCGGAGTGCGGCGGTGCGGTAGTGAGCAAGCTTACTAATACTCTCTAGCCAAAAGGCTCTTTCACCGAAACTTCCAACCAATGGCAGCGGGAGTGGTTTTACGTCACAGAACCCCGTGGTACCAAGTGGGTAGCTATACCTACGTTCCGTTCAGGCCCTCCATTACAGCTGGCGTCATGGATTAATAAGGGGCTGGACTGGGGATCAGTTGATGAAGTGCAGACTCTACAGAGCCGCATCCGAACCCTCCTTGAGAAGGACATCGATCTTGTCAACGTGATTCAAGTAATGCTAGTCCGCCGAGCTCTGCCATGCCAGCGTAGGCCTCTCCGCATGTGGGAGTTCAATCCGGAAGGACCACGAACCCTCCAACACTTCTTCGGCACTATGCACAAAGGAATATGGAAGTTGTTTTTCGGGAAACGAAAACAGTGGTCGGACACCACCGAGGACATCGGCGTCGACTGCAACCATCCGGATACCTCGGTAAGAGCTCAACACCTGAACACTTTGTAGTTAAGTATACCGTAATACGTTACTGAGCAAACTATCTTCCTCCAGGGCTGGATAAAGAAAACGGAGCGAATTAGGTGTTCGGCCCTCCTTCCCAAAGACTCAACGGATCCCGTACTAACAAGGATGCTGGCCCCGGCACCGTACCAGGTGCCTGTGAAGGGAGACAAGGCGGAGAGCGGGAAGGCCAAAGGTGGCCTCCCATCTGAGGGTATATCAGACAGCGTGTCCGGGGAGATCAAGATTCCCCCACCCGAAGACAAAAGTGAAGAAGAAGCCAACATCCCTTTTCCCCATGGTAAGAAGAGGGCGACCTCCGAATAATGGGAGGAAAGGGCTCCTAAGCGGGGCAGGATGCCCCCGTCGGGCGGCTCGGGCCTGGAGGACGACATCGTCGCACAGTTCCATGATGAGGACGAGCTTCTAGCCAAACCGTAAGTGAACAAGGGTGTTTTAAACATATCCCGTTCCTTTCCTGTTACCAAGGTAACATCTAGAATATATGTTGTTGCAGCTCGGCACACAGCCTTCTTCACCAATCCTCTTCCTCGGGGGATCTTCTCCCGGAGATGATGGAAAACGAGACACATCCACCGGTCTCCTCGCCCAATAGGGCGGACGACCTCGAGGTGTCGTCCCGGAGGGTCTCTCCCAATCAACAAGTGGTGCGAGGGGTGATGAAGACACTACCCAAAGGTGATACTTCGGTAGCCCAAGGTCCGGGGGCCAACAACGAAGGCCCCGAACTGTCCGGCCTACAGCCGGAGACAACTCCAGGGACGAATAAATGGATCCCTTCAAAGGGAGGCCGTACTCCTACGGCAGCTTCCGAAGATCCAGAGGCGCCGGATATATTGACGAACATGCTGCGACAGGCGTCCGTCTCAGAGGAACATCGTACCTTGACGGGTACGGTGGTTGAAAAGGTTCTGTCCGCGAAAAGCGGATTGAATGAAGCCTTCACGAGCCTGCTAAGAGGCTTCGAGGTTTGTAATGTAATACTTTTGATTGTGCTTTTATTTGCAAAATGCACCTGTTTATAGATAGTAGCCCCTGATACTCGGATTGGCTTCCCGAGGGAGGTGATCAGAGGATCAAAAAAAGATATGTCCAGGAAATAATATGATTAATTGAAACGCAGGTTGTTACCTCCCTAGCGTCCGCCCGAATTACAGAGGTTGCCGATCTGGAACGGAAGCTTGATGTGGCGGGAGATGACCTTACGCTTATCAACAGGCGTCTTGATGAGTCGCAAGGTATGTTTTCGGGGCAATCCTTACAAGCACGTGCTTTGTAATGTAAGCATGTCGTGAAAGATTGTATATTGATATATGCATGACTGCAGATGGTGCCGCCGCGGTCGAGATCCTTCGGGCTGAGCTGGCCCGGGCCAAGGAGCAGGCCCGGACTGGTAATGCGGCTGCCGAGAAGGCATCTGCCGAGTTAAAGGCCGAACAGGCTGCTCGGCGCCAATGCGAGGAGAGAATATCCACGATGGCGCGTGAGCTAAAGGATGCCGCTAGCCGGTGTGAATTCCCCAGGAAGGATAATAAAGCAAAAACGGCTGATCTTGACAAGGCCTTACGAGAGGCGAAAGAAGCGTGGTCCGAATCTAGAGCGGCGCGGGAGGAGATCCGACAAGCTGGGAGATCGCGGCTAGTAAGCCCTTTTTATTGCAAACTAAGTTCGGCGATCCAAATTATGCTCCGCTTAATCAAGTGTGAAGTTCTCCAGACGCGTTATTGTACTTGCCGAAGAGTGCTTCCGATGCGGCGCAGTTTTACCAAGCGCAAGAAGGGTATGCAACGGAGAAGCTTTTCTAGTCACAATTCGGTGCGTCAAGGCGCCCACTGTTGCTGAACGAACAGATGACCCAATGGGCCGAGCTCCACAGACTATCCGGTTCTGCCATGAAGGACGCCGTGATCGGGCTGTGGCCGAACAAGCCAATTCCGAATAGTTATTTTGGTTTGGTGCGGCGAATTGCTGATGCGGTGCCGCGTATCGACGTCGTTAAGCGGTCAGCGTGCATTGAAGGTGCATGGATGGCCTTTGCCCGTGTCAGGACATACTGGGCAAAGATGAAGGCCACTGATGTTGCAGCGAAGGGTCCACCCGAGGGCAAGGACCATCACGCACCAGAGCATTATTTTGAGGATGTCCTGGAGGGTGCCCGCTTGATAGAGGGTCAATGCTCGAAAAACATGATATTCGAGTGAAATGTATGGAAATTTGTAAAAGACAATATTATGAGGCTATTTTTTGTAGTTTCGCCTAAAACTTTTGTTCCTCCTGTGCGGCCGTTTTTGTATTAATCTGAAAGTTTTGTGGTCGTTGGCTTCAGCCCCCTCGTATAAAGTACGGGGGTGTTCGGAAAAGCATTTGATCACTCTTAACCCAACGTCTTGGTCCATTAAGGAAGTGTCAATGCGGTGAACTAGGCAATCGGACTATAGGGCATTAACACTTTCACTTAGCCATAGGAGTTTTATGGTGGGACTACGATATAGCCCCTGGTATGTACACGGCTTATTCCAATACGGTGCGTTACATATATGACCTGAATAAAAAGGTCCTTCGTATAATACGGAGGGAATCGCGAAAGATTCTGATAAGTCATCGAGTGGTTGACCAGCTCTCGTCGCATCATGACAGTCAGTTTTCGGCTTTCTCTACTGAGGTGCTTGACCAGATGAACCGGAAGCACAATCGCAGTAGTTCTCCCTTTACTACCCTAGCCGATAGAGCGGAACGTAAGGTAGCAAGCACAGGAGCCGGTCAACCCAACTATTTACCCAAGACATGATTCGGAGCTGATACATATAAGGCCAAACTCCCGATGCCGAAGTACGCTATAAAGCTGTTCGGACTTGTCGGCAACTCATTTGTTCCCATACCGAGCCCCTGGCAAGTTATGCCGAGGTGTGTGAAACAACCACAGGAGCGAGATTCAGTTCTTTTAGAAAAAAGCGAATGCTGGATGCGGATTATGTTTACTAGGACCTGAGTGATATGCCAATCGTTATTTTATAGATGACAAAGCCGCAACCCCGGCTATTTGACATGCGAGGGGTCGAAGGCGGAGGAAAAAAGGCACTTTACAGGCTCGAAATAGAGAGTGCGGTCTAAAAAAAGTTATTTTGGACCTCCTGTCGCACGTCTGCGCCACCTGTCCTCGGTGAAGGGACTCCTTGACGGAAATAGCCCTTAGGTGAGTGTACGAACCCGAACTCTGATAGAGTCCGCGGCCAGCCATTGGGCCACATGTGGAGAGGATAATGGAAAAAAAGTAGTTAGAAAAAAGGGAAGGTTATGGGAGTACTTGCAGGACCGTCCGTATTGTGCTTCCGCTGGTGCCTAGGGTATTTTAAGTGCATAATTATGTATGCGCGGTACAGACTTTGCAGGTATATTAGGCGAGCGGCGGAAGCCGAACTGCTAGTCCTGCATGGCCATTGAACGGTCATGTTGAATGGAGACCGGCGGCTTAATGGCCGACGAGGTATGCGGTGTGATAAGGCCGCTATGTAGTTCGGCTGAGGTAGCCGTAGTATGATCCTCTGTACGGAGGGGTGTTCCATGCGTTCCCCTGTAGGGGAGTGTGTCATGTATACCATGTTCACTATTTTTACTTCGGGGGGAAACAGTTTCTGACCCCCGGTGTTTGGTTGGCGAGTCTCTTCGTTGTCACTATCGCTGGGTGGCCTCTTTCCCTTGTGTTCGGCATTTAACTTGCCGGCCTGTTTGAAGACCCAACAACTTCTGTTGGTGTGATTAGTTGGTTTATTGGGGTTGCCATGAATCTGGCAGGGCCTATCCAATATCTTATCTAAATTGGATGGTCTGTCTCTATTTGCCGTAAATGGCTTTTTCTGTTGACCGGGTTTGGGGCCGCTAAATCCAGCGTTGACCGATGTGTCGTGCGTTCCCTCATTACTATTGCCACGTTTGTGTTTGTTGCATCGTGGTTCCTGTTGCCGTCTCGAACTTCAGAAGTGCCCGGGTCGCTGACGCTGTTGCTTCTACGAGCGAGCCAGCTGCCATCTCCCGCGCAAAAGCGGGTCATCAGAGCGGTAAGGGCTGACATGGATCTTGGTTTTTCCTGACCGAGGTGGCGGGCGAGCCACTCGTCCCGGACACTGTGTTTGAAGGCCGCTAGGGCTTCCGCGTCCGGACAGTCTACAATTTGGTTCTTTTTAACTAAGAACCTAGTCCAGAGCTTCCTGGCTGACTCTTCGGGATCGGCATCTGGTGGCCGGACATATGTACCTTGGAAGTTGTCGCAGAAGGCGTCTTCCAGATCCTCCCAGTTGCCGATAGAGTTTTCAGGCAGACTGTTTAACCAGTACCTTGCTGATCCTTTGAGTATTAGTGGGAGGTATTTGATGGCATGAAGGTCATCTCCACGAGCCATATGAATATGGAGAAGAAAATCCTCGATCCATACCGTGGGATCAGTTGTTCCATCATATGATTCGATATTCACGGGTTTAAACCCTTCTGGGAATTCATGCTCCATTACTTCGTCAGTGAAGCAGAGTGGGTGTGCGGCGCCTCTATATTGGGCCATGTCGCGACGTAGCTCAGATGGAGTCCGTCTGCGGTTTTTGGCCCGGGCGTGACTAGACTTGTCACGTCCGAATAGGTAGCCGACGTCGCGTGTCGAGGCATGTCCTCGCGATCCGTAGATCGATCTGGTATGTCCTGTTCTACTGTCCAGGTCCTGCCGAAGGTCGTATGTATATCCCCAAGCTGTTTTATCTCTGTTTTTACGTTGGGGTGGGGCGGGCTGCTGTTCGGCTTGAGCTGCCGCTTTACCCCGACCGCGTGGTGGTCGGTCAGCCGCATTGTCCCGTCCACATTGCGCAAGGGGGGTACAGGCTCCAGCGTCTCCTCATCGAACTGAGGTAGCAATTTGCGCTTCGGGTAACTCTTGGCTGGGCGCTTGAGGCCGTATTCTTCGGCTGCCAGGACATCAGTCCATCTATTGTTGAGCAGGTCTTGGTCAGCCTTAAGCTGCTGCTGCTAGGGGTGGGCATAAAAACCGATGAACCGAAGACCGAACCGATGCCGAAACCGAATAAACCGAAATTTTGGTTTTTTTGGTTAGTACAGAAAAAACGGTTTTCACACTTGCTAACCGAACTAAACTTTCTCGGTTCGGTAGTACCCAGGTTAACCGAATAAAAAACCGAGCGTATGTGAATGTGAAGGTGCTGAACGAATAGTCAAATCACCTTGCTCTCCCGCGCAACAGAAACGCATGCAACTTTTACTTTCGAGACAAGGAGCGCATGCAGCTGGATTGAATCAGTCCACGGGGATGATATTTTATTGTGGAAAAATAGTGCATACCTGGCCCAAGGAGAGAAGCCGTTGTGGGCTTCTTTTTCTCGTGTGATGAGGCCGTTGTATGGCCGTTGTGCTTGTACATGTGCGTACCTACAGAACCATGAGGCGCTGCCCGTTGTTGTTTAGTCCCACCTCGGCTGGCCACACACAAGCAGTTGGACAGATTGGCTATATAAGAGTGCACGAGGATGGGTGCCAAGCACGCGGCTCAAATTCTTTTAGCATATTCGGTAAATATGGTATCAACCGAATACCAAACCGAAAACTCGGTTAACCGAATTTTCGGTTAGCTATTTTAAGATGTATTTTTCGGTTTTTAACTTTGGAAACCGAATTTGCAAAAACACCGAACGGTAGAAACCGATATTTCGGTTTATACCGAATGCCCAGGCCTAGCTGCTGCTTCTTTTTCAGGTTCCTTGCAGTGGCTATTAGCCGGCGTTTAAAGCGCTCCTGCTCGAGAGGTTCCTCAGGCATGATGAAACCCTCGTTGCCGAGGCTCTCCTCATCCTCGGAGAGCAGAAGATAATTACTATCCCCCGAGTCTTCGTGTATGGCATGTTCATCACGGCTAACGTGCCCGTCTTCCCGTTCATCCTATTCGGAGGTTGCCCCAATAGGGTCTTCATTGTCTTCGGCATCGTCCGGAGTATTGTTTTCTCCAGTGCTGGTATTGCTGTCTTTTGCACGATGTGACTTAGAGCGGCGCCGCTGATGCCGGCGTCTAGGCTGTGTCTTAGGAGGTTTATCCTCAACTGGGTCTTCTTTGTCATCGTCGTTAGTTTCTTTAGGTGTATCCACCATGTATACGTCGTACGAAGAAGTGGCCGTCCAGCGTCCGGTAAACGGCGGGTTTTGGCCCTACTTCTCATCGGCATCGTCGTCCATACCGTCGATTTCTTCGGAGCCGTAATCAAGCATGTCGGTTAAGTCCTCGACAGTGGCTATGAAGTGGGTGGCGGGTGGGAAGCGAAATTCCCCGTCATCAGCCTCCAGTTCAAACCGGATATAATTTGGCTGTGAGACCTCCGCTAAGGATAGATTTTTTAATGAGTTTAGCACATCGCCTAAAGGCGAGTGTCGGAATATGTCCGTGGCGCTGAATTCGATGATCGATGACTGATCCAACTCGACGTGCGCGGACACACATGGTTCGAAACTTATGGCCGGAAACGATTCCAAGGTTCCGGAGACATAGATATCACCCGAGGTTAGGTCTGTGTGCGGCTCCAACACCGTGGAGTCTGCGGCTTCCGTGGCGGGGTTGATCTTCCCGTCCTCGAATGGCGTGATCTGCTTCGGATCTAAGGCCAGAGCGGTTACAGGTGCAATTTCCTGAGTATGGTCAGATGACAGATTTAAGTCATGTTCATCATAGGGATAGGGAGCGGCTGCCGTGGTCTCGAATCCGTCGAAGATCAAGTCTCCACGGATGTCCCGACATAGTTCAAGCTCCGAAATCTGACCTGATGGCCAGGGGCGTAGCTGTCTATCTGCTCCAGATGGCCAAGCGAGTTGGCCCGCAGTACGAAGCCGCCGAACACGAAGATTTGTCCGGGGAGGAAGGTTTCCCCTTGGACAGCATCGTTGTTGATGATTGAAGGAGCAAACCTTTTGGGGACGGAATAGTGGAACTCTCAATGAAAGCACCAATGTCGGTGTCAAAACCGGCGGATCTCGGGTAGGGGGTCCCCAACTGTGCGTCTAAGGTCGATGGTAACAGGAGACAGGGGACACAATGTTTACCCAGGTTCGGGCCCTCTCTATGGAGGTAATACCCTACTTCCTGCTTGATTGATCTTGATGAATATGAGTATTACAAGAGTTGATCTACCACGAGATTGTAATGGCTAAAAACCCTAGAAGTCTAGCCTGTATGACTATATATGTTTCCGGACTAAGCCCTCCGGTTTATATAGACACCGGAGGGAACTAGGGTTACACAGAGTCGGTTACAGAGAAGGGAATCTTCATATTTGGTCGCCAAGCTTGCCTTCCACGCCAAGGAGAGTCCCATCCGGACACGGGAGAGAGTCTTTGGTCTTGTATCTTCACAGCCCATTAGTCCGGCCCATGTCCAACAGGTCGGACGCCCGAGGACCCCTTAGTCCAGGACTCCCTCACTCATCGGACCGCATCAATGCCGATTCAGCAATTTTGATGTTGGAGAACAATTGTCGTTTCATGCCCCTAAAGCAGAAATTAGGGTGGCTCAAACGCCACTGCAATGACATGGGGACACTCATGGCGGCTCTGGTTAAGTATGCTGACTCTGATGGTACCAAGGACCCCGAGTTTGATGACGAAAATCCGGGAAAGGGAAAGAAGAGCAGCAACACCAGAGGGCAGCAGCATAACCCGGCGAACCATGGAGGCAACTGTAAGCGCAAGGCTGATAATAGTTTGGACTTTGTGGCTAACACCAATGCGCAGAATAATGGTTAGTGTCGTAAAGGTAAATCGCCCCCACGAACCGGAGGATCCGGCTTCAATCTCGAACAGATGCTAAATTAGCCCTGCCCAAGACATGGTACGCGAGAAAGACCATTCGGGCACCTCTGGAAGGATTGTTACATTATGAAGGAGTACAAGAATTCCAATCTTTTTCAAGACAGTCATGGGCCAGGTGGCGGCTCAGGATCCGGCTCTCATGGACCGGGTTACGGTGGTGGCGGCTCTAACTCTGGATTCCAAGGAAATCAAGGCAATCACGGCAACCAGGGTGGTTACAATCAGCAGAGTAATCAGGGGAGTCAACAGCAACAACAGTCTGGTTATCAGAGCAACCCGAAGCAGTTGAATAGTGGACAGTATCATGTCTTCACCACTACCTTATGTAAGCGTGACCAGAAGCTTCATAAGATGGCAGTCAATGCTGTTGAGCCGGCGGTTCCCCATTACTTGCGCTGGTCTGAGCAGCCCATTGTGTGGAGTCGGGAAGATCACCCGCCCCGGTTGATAATCCGGGTCACTTGGCTTTGGTGGTCGCACCTCAGGTCGGAGGGTATAAGTCCAGCAAGGTACTCATGGACGGAGGGAGCAGCATCAATATAATTTATTATGAAACTTTCCGTCACATGGGGTTGACTGATAAAAATCTTAAGCCGTCAAACACTGTTTTCCATGGCGTGGTACCAGGTAAGTCGGCCTACCCAGTTGGTAAGATAGCTCTGGCAGTTGCTTTTGGAGATGATCATGACTCTAGGTCGGAGACATTGACCTTTGAAGTGGTCAAGATCCACATCCCATATCATGCTCTGTTTGGACGACTGACTTATGCCAAGTTCATGGCGCGGCCTTGTTATGTCTATCTGCAGCTCAAGATGCCGGGTTACAAGAGAACCATCATGGTGCATGGAAGCCGGAAGATAGCCTTGGAGTGTGAGGAAGGAGATGCTTCTTATGCTGAGTCTGTTTGTGCAACTGAGGAGCTGAAGTTTTATAAGGATAATGTTGACCCGGCGGACATGACGTCTCTAAAGAAGCCAACCACAGAGCAGGACCCTTCACTCAAATTTAAGTCGGCAGATGACACTAAGATGGTTGATTTCGTCCCGACGATTCATCGAAGCAGTTCAATATCAGTGCCAATCTGGATCCGAAATAGGAAAGCGCGCTCATCGAGTTCATCCGCGAGAACCGGGACATCTTTGCATGGAAGCCTTCAGACATGCCGGGTGTACTGAGAGAACTCACTGAGCACACTCTTAATATTGATCCAAAATTTAAGCCGGTTAAGCAGTTTCTTTGCCGATTTAACGAGGAGAGGCGGAAGGCCATTGGAGAGGAAGGGGCCCGGCTCTTGGCAGTCGGGTTTATCGTCGAAGTTTTCCATCCTGAGTGGTTGGCTAACCCGGTGCTGGTACTCAAGAAGAATGGTACTTGGCAGATGTGTGTGGATTACACGGACTTGAACAAGGCTTGTCCGGCTGATCCGTTTGCTCTCCCTCGTATTGATCAAATCATTGATGTTACGGCGGGTTGTGAGCGCCTGAGTTTTTTGGATGCTTATTCTGGTTATCATCAGATCAAGATGGCAGTTAAGGACCAGGAGAAGACAGCTTTCATTACTCCGTTTGGAGCCTTCTGCTATGTATCTATGCCTTTTGGGCTCAAAAGTGCCCAGGCGACTTATCAGCGGTGTGTGCAAAATTGCCTTCACAATCAAATTGGGCGCAATGTTCATGCTTATGTCGATGACATTGTGGTGAAATCAAGAAAGAAGGAGACCTTGATTGATGATGAAGGAGACGTTTGACAATCTCCGGGTTTACAAGATGATGCTTAATCCGGCTAAATGTGTCTTTGGTGTGCCCACAGGAAGCTCTTAGGTTTCTTGGTTTCTAACAGAGGCATTGAAGCTAACCCGGAGAAAATCAAAGCCATTACTTCGTTGGCTAAACCGGCGTGCGTTAATGATGTTCAGCGCCTGGCGGGTCATATTGCGGCTCTGAGCCGGTTCATAAGCCGGCTGGGTGAGAAGTCTACCCCCCTCTATCAAATGATGAAGAAGACAGATCATTTTGTTTAAAGTGACGCTGCTAACCAAGCATTTGAGGATCTGAAGAAACAATTGGCTGAGCCGCCCGTGCTTGCTGCCCCTGTTGATAAAGAGCCCCTGTTGTTATATGTGGCTGGTAATAGCCGGGCCGTCAGTGTGGCCATCGTGGTGGAAAGGAAGGAGGCAGGCAAGGAATATCCAGTTCAACGGCCGGTTTATTATATCAGTGAGGTGCTTATTGAGTCCAAGCAGAGATACCCACATTGGCAGAAGCTTGTGTGTGGGGTTTTCATGGCAAGCCGGAAGCTTAAGCAATATTTTCAGGGTCATCCTATCACCATGGTTAGCTCTGCTCCTTTGGGAGATATCATCCAAAATAGGGAAGCAAGTGGCCGGGTTGCTAAGTGGGCCATTGAGCTTGGACCTCACGTGTTAAAATATATGCCTCGTATGGCTATCAAGTCCCAAGCGCTTGTGGATTTCATCAATGATTGGACAGAGTTGCAGGCACCAAAGGGAAAGCCGGATAACACATATTGGACCATTCACATTGATGGATCTAGACAGCTGGAGGGCTCGGGGGCTGGAGTTGTCTTGACTTCCCCACGAGGTGATAAATTTTCTTATGTCCTTCGGTTAATGTTCCCTTGTACTAACAATGCAGCTGAGTATGAGGCCCTACTCCATGGTCTTCGGATGGCTAAGGAGATGAATTTAAGCCGGGTGAGATGCTTTGGTGATTCAAATTTGGTGGCCCAACAGGTTTCTGGTACTTGGGATTCCAAGAATCCGCTTATGGCGGCTTATCATCGAGAGGTCGATGCCATTGCAGGTCATTTCAAAGGTTACCAAGTTGAACATATTGATCTAAGGAAGAATGAGGCGGCTGATAACCTAAGCCGGCTAGGCTCTCAGCGTAAGCCGGTGCCACTGAATACATTCCTGGATGTTCTACTCAATCCTTCGGTGAAGTTGCCTACGGAGGAGGACCTTGCTATTCCTGACCCGGAAGCACAATTGGTGGCGGCTCTTCATGCTATTCCTGATTGGACAGTTCCCTATTTGGCTTACATGACCCGGGGTGGGTTACTTGAGGATGAGACCTTGGCCAGGAAGATAACCTGACGGTCTAAGTCAATGACAATTGTCAATGGGGACCTGCACCATTGCAGTGTTACAGGGGCGTTTCAGCGTTGCGTTTCTCCTGAACAAGGGTGTGAGATTCTGTGTGAGATCCACGAAGGAGATTGTGGTCATCATGCCGGCTCTAAATCTCTGGTAGCCAAGGATTTTCGTCATGGTTTCTATTGGCTGACAGCTCATGCTGATGCTGAGGACTTGGTCAGAAAATGTGACGGTTGTCAGAAGTTTTCACGTCGAGCTCATGTTCCGGCTCAGGAGCTGAGGATGATCCCAATCACTTGGCCGTTTGCAACTTGGGGGCTTGATATGGTTGGACCTTTTAAGAGGTCCAATGATAAGAAGACCCACCTTTTGGTGGCGGTTGATAAGTTCACTAAGTGGGTAGAAGCAGAGCCGGTTAGTAAGTGTGATGCAGCCACGGTGGTTCAATTCATGAAGAAGGTGATCTTTCGTTTTGGCTTTCCACACAGCATTATAACAGATAATGGCACTAATCTCTCCAAGGGTGCTATGAAAGAATTTTGTCAACGTGAGCATACCCGGCTTGATGTATCATCAGTGGCTCACCCCCAATCCAATGGCCAAGCTGAGAGAGCCAATCAAGAGATCCTAAGAGGCATCAAGCCCCGGCTTATGGTTCCCTTACAGAGGACGCCGGGTTGTTGGGTGGAGGAATTACCTTCCGTGTTATGGAGCATTAATACCACCCCCAACAGGTCTACGGGTTACACACCTTTCTTCATGGTTTACGGAGCAGAGGCGGTTCTCCCGAGTGACATCCGTTATGACTCACCTCGTGTGGCGGCTTATGTTGAAGCTGACAATGAAAAAGCACGTCAGGAAGCACTTGACCTGTTAGATGAGGAGCGTGACATCGCGGCGGCCCGTTCGGGGATTTACCAGCAAGATCTGCGCTGATACCACAGCCGCCGGGTTAAAACCAGGACTTTTCAAGAAGGCGATCTGGTGCTCCGGCTCATCCAGGATCAGACTAATATGCACAAATTGTCCCCACCTTGGGAAGGACCCTTTGTGGTCAGTAAGAATCTCAACAATGGGTCATACTACCTTATCAATGTTCGAGAGCACAAAGACTCACGTAAGTCGGAGGAGGAGACCCACCGGCCGTGGAATATTGCTCATCTTCGGCCTTACTACACTTGAGCCAATGGCTCTTCTGATGTACATATTTTTGACAATGTATATATTATGATCAATATAATAAGCCGGCATCTCTGTTAAAGCAGGGCCTCTGTCGTTTTTTCCTTATTGAGTCTTTGGTTACTTGGGGGCTTCCGGCTTATGGGCGAAGTTATGATTACCCTTTGAACCGGCTTATAAGCCACTGAAAAAAAAACTTGGGGGCTTGCTACCCAGGTTAAAGGGACCAAAGAGAGTCTGTTGCAAAAGCACAACTCAAACATAGGTGCCCCTTGAGCACAGCTCAAAAATATTGCTTGGGGGCTCCTTGTTCTAAAGAACAAAGAGTTTTTATAACCCTTGTAATAGGCTTAAAATCCAGGCTTGGAAGCTAGGTGTATTCACCTAAAACCCCGGGTTATCCTGCCTTTTTAAGTAATCTACTCCACCCAGGTAAACCTAGAATGACCCGCCGTACGTTTGACAAGTCAATCTTATACAGACCCTGAACTTGTCAAAGTTAAAACGACGATTGGTTATGTGAGGTCCATCTTATAAGGTTTGTATATAGATTTAACTCAGTGGCTGTGCGGCCCGTGAAAGAAGTCGATTTTCGGCCTGGCAGCCCATGAAAAGCCTCATTTTTCGTTTGTTTCTATTCGACGGATCTTTTGAGGTTTATTTGATGAGGCTTATAATGCTTTGTGATTATAATTCACCGGTGTTTATTAACCCGGCCTGGCTTTTGACTATAAGTCGCCAGTATGAGATAAGATAATATCCGGTGTTTATTAACCCGGCCTGGCTTTTGACTATAAGTCGCCAGTATGAGATACGATAATATCCGGAGTTTATTAACCCGGCCTGATTTTGTTCATAAACCAGCAATCTATGATAATCACCAGTGCTCAAATTTTGGGTTATCACCCTTATTACACTAGCTTGGTAAACCAACAGTGTGGTCAAATATCACAGGAACAAACTCAAAAGGCTGATATTATAAGCATCACTGGATCAACAGTTTCATGCAAAGCAGAACGCGCACGATGGCACGACAGACTCAAAGTTTTACTACCCTATTACATGCCTCCATTGGCCGAATGAGATCAAAGTGTTTTTCAAACGATCAAGTGTTTAGAACCGCCCGGCGGTTCATTCTTCTTGACCTTGCTGCTCGGAGTGTTCTGCATCATCCTTTGCCGGCTCTTCATCTTCCTCCGCCGTCTGAAAAGTTGGTGATGACCAAACGATGCCAGATAAAGCTTCAAATTCAGCCTCATCATCTATAAGCTCAGACGGATCGACTTCTGGAGCAAAGGTGTGCTGACAAATTGGCGGGATTAAGTCCATCACTTTGTAAGCCGGGGTTGGCATCTTTTGATTCTCCTGGTTATAAGCCGGATGGTACTTGGAAAGGTCCCACTCATTAGCGATCAAAGTGGCCATTGGACGAATTTCCTTTACGCAAGCTAAGAAGTCTTTCTGATCAAAAGGTGTACCATCTTATTTCAAGCTTGGGTAACCAGTAGCTACCTTAGACGAGTCAAGCTCTGCTACCCATGCCTTGGCCCGGCTCAAAGCCGTCACAACGCCGACTCTTGCAGATGATCGCTTTATCTCATCAAATCTTACAGGAAGCACAGAGAGTTTCTTCAAAACATCTATCAGCATAGTTGGTGCTTGACCTGTTGGCAAAATGGCGGCTAATGCACGTTGAGTCCTGGTGCACAGTTGCTCGACAAGTGTGTAGACAGCTTTAAGCTTCACAAGCATGTCTTGATTGAGCTTGCTGCTCCTGGGACCTAGATATATCGCAGAATGATTAAATGGCGGGTTATGTGATCAAAATAATGATTCATTTTTTATGATTGGCAAGGCGGCTCACCAAAGATAGCTGAAACCATCTAAGTTATACGGTGTTTTAAACCGGTGAGCTCAGTGGTCACCTCTTGAAGCGTTGCTTCTACCTTCTCAGCACGTTGCGTTAAAACCGTCTCTTCATCCGCCCAAGTCTTTTTCTCTGCCTCAAAGCTAGTCTTCAGTTTTTCGACTCAGCCATGCTAAACTGGAATTTTGACTCAGCCTTCCGGGTCTCAGTTTCCTGAGTCGCCAGCCGGGTCTTGGCATCATTCAATTGGGACTCCAGTTCAGCAGTGGCAGCCTGTATAAAGTATAGAGTTATGAACATTTATATCAAGATTACAAGAATACAAGTCCCAAGTCTTTTGCCAGCAACAACACTTGACACTTGGGGGATAATGTCTATCGAAGAAATTTTTCAAGACAACGGCTCTTATGAGTAAAATCCCAAGTACTTTGCAAGCAAGACTACTTGGCACTTGGGGGCTAATGCATATCGTTTGTATTTTCTTCATCATGAGCCGGAAGTGATTTAACAGTCCCAGCCGACTCATGGGGGCTATGCAGTCAAGCTCTCTTTTCTTATGCAAAGACAAATAGGACCGGCTCATTCCTACAGATTAAACCGGCCCTTGGGGGCTACGGATGCAAAACTCAACTTGTGCAAACATCCGGTTTACATTTAAACCGGACAAGGAGGGATTCTAGGACAGAAGTTTATGGATTCTTATAAAAGTCTACAACCTATTCAATCTTGTCATAACCAGTAGACTTGGGGGCTGGCAGGATGTGTATATACATTATTTAATGCTGGAAGTCATACCTCATATTTTTGGTGCATCTGTTTCACCATATCAATTTCAAGGTCGCGGCTGGAATGGACCTGGCTGAGGTAGCCGGAGAGGATCTCATTGCTGCTCAATTGCGCATAATGGGAGATGTCAAACTTCAGTTTCCGTCTCTCAATAACCTCTTGCTTGGTAGTGTGTTTGGCTAAAGCTATTGGATTTCCCGGTTCAACAAAGCCGATGCCAGTAATCAACACCTCATCATTATGAGTCTCTGACGGCTTAGGTGAGCCCGAGGGGGCAGGAGTTGAAGGATTAATAGCAGTGCCATCAACACTGAGATCCGGAATCTCAGGCGGAGTGACAGTAACGGTTTCCTCCGACTGTTTGTCAGAAGCTTCAGGAACGGAGACTTGTGGCTCCGGCTCAGCAGTTTTCGGTGCTTCAGTTGGTTTGTTCACCTTCGCCTTCTTGTTGGCTTTGCTTGTCCACTACGCGGATTATGACAAGTTAGTATAAATATAAGGGTATGAAGAATTACAGAGTAAAATCAATTGCTATTACCCAGGGGCAGTTTTGAAAGCCGGCAACTCAGTTTGTGATGAGTCACCAGAGGAAGAACGGGCAAGTTCCTGATTAAGGGTTATCAACAGAGTTAGAAGGTAAACAGATAAGATCCGCCAAACAGATAAAAAGAGTAATTAGAAAAAGAACCTCATTTCGATGTTTTTGAGGGGCAGGAGTGTTCGGTAAGCCAGAAGATAACTCGTCACCTCCACTGGTCCGGGTCTGGCGGTGGTTCTCGTGTTGCTGTTGCTTCAAAAGAAAGTGAGGATCCAAATAAGCCAAGGGGTGTGAAAACCTTACTTTCCGGGTTACTTGTCGAAGTTTCTGTTTTGGCAAAGGGTCTGAGCCGGAGGAAATAATAGTTACCTCTTCTTCAGCTGCTTGGCTGGCTCCCGTGTCAGCCTGATAATAATCAGTGTCAATAAGATGATTGAAAAATGAGCTAAGGGAGTCAAGGGCTACCTCCGACTCAGAGGTGTCATCCAGTTTGAGCAGGTTAGAGGCGCTCGGTTTTTCTTCTTCTTGGTGGTCTTCTTGGCGGCTTTCCTAGCGGCCTTTTTGGCAGCCCTGGCCTTCTTAACAGCCTCGTGACCATACTCCACTTTCCAAAAATCAGATTTAGCCTACAAAGGTTATTAAGGGTTGAGTTAATAAAGTATTCAAATGATGAGATGAAGATAAGTAAAGTTCAGAGGCTTACATCTGGTGGTGGATTGAGCTTGCAGAAAGGGGCCAGACCCACTTTAACACAATCTTCCGGGTCTTCATTCAGAAGAGACTTAACCATTTCATTTGTTGCTTCATCAGTTAATGGTGCGGAGCTGTGGCGCAATGAATCTTTTTCGTCACCAGTGTAAGTACACATTAAGCCGGTCCGGCGGCTTAACGGAATGATCCGCCAAGAAACCCAGCACCTGACTAAATCAACGCCAGTTAGCCCATTTCCTAGCAGAGCTTTGACCTTCACAATGGTAGGTGCAATCTTCTTCCGTTCAGCAGCGGTAAGCTTTTCAGGAAGGTTATGTTTTGGATCCGGGCGCTCAACACGATAACCCGGCAGTGGATTCTCGTCAGCCGGAGAAGTATCTTTACAGTAAAACCATGTCTTATTCCAATCCTTTGGGTGACTCGGCAAGCAGGCATAAGGAAAGACGGCATCTCTTTTGCGTTGAATTGATATTCCGCCGAGCTCCAAGCTAGGACCATTTGTGAACTCAGTCTGGCGATTTAACTAAAAATACTCTCTAAAGAGGTCAACACTAGGCTCCTCTTGAAGGTATACTTCACAGAAGACTTGAAAGTTGTAGATATTTGACACGGAATTGGGTCCAATGTCTTGAGGGTGCAGCTGAAAAAAGTGTAGAACTTCTCGGAAGAATTTTGAGCCGGGCGGTGAAAAGCCCCGGTTCATGTGGTCCGTAAAAATGATGACTTCGACGTCTTTCGGCTGAGGTCTTTCTTCACCCTGGTTAGGAGCATGGTAATGCATCACACTCTTGGCGGGCAGATACCCGACTTTGAAAAAGTCTTTAAAATTGCCCTCGGTGACGATGGAGGGGACCCAGTTGCATGTGTAGACTGTTTTCGGCGGCATGGTGAAAGAAAGAAAGCCTAAAGGAAATAAAATTTGCTGATTCAAGTTAATTGGTGAAATCACAGGTTAAGCGCTGATAGTATACATTCAGAATGGTGGCTTAAGTGAGGACTAATGGTATATGAGTAATTGTAAGCCGGACGTGTAAGCCGCCATGAAAGGTACATGTGTTCAAAATCTGACAAAGAGCAAAATTCTACTAAGTGTTGGACAAACAGGTTTCACAGATTAAAGTTATAGTTTTGGATATGAAAATGTTCAGAAAAAGGGAATAAATTCGAAACCTATAGAGGCGACAATGGAAAAGCAGAGGTGCTCTCGAGGGGATCTGTAGCGATGAGGGTATATTCTAGTATCAAAAACAGGTGCTAAAACTACTACCGCGCAAGATTTATGTGGTTTTTGGATCTAATCCATGGATCTAAACAAGGATAAAGAAGGGCGGCGACGAACACCGATGAACACTGATGAACACCGAAACCCTAATGCGAGATCTATGGCGAAAGAAAGGAGGGCTTACTGATGCTGATGGGATGGCGGAGAGGCGCCGCGGTTCTCTGGTCCATTCAGGGTGATGCAGCGGCCGGAGTTGAGGTCGGAGACGAAGGTTGACGGCGGCGAAGCTCGTGCGGGTTGGTGTGTCGCGAGGAGGAAGAAGAAAGTGAGAAGGAAAGGGGGGAGAATGAGAGGAGAGTCCGGGGTCTTATTTATAAGACTGGAAGGACGAACGACAAGTGTGAGAATCGAGGAGGCAGAAAATGGATAAGCGACGACGCGGGCGCCTCGATTTTCGGAGGGTCGGTAAAGAAAGAGATTCATTAAGATTTGGATTTTGTGTAGCATTAATCACAGGTGACGTCATGGCGGGTTATCACAATTTTTGGAGATGACGTCATGGCGGGTTACAATATTTCATAGTAAGAGGAGGAGGATTTTTCTAAGTATTAAAGATTGACATGAACAAGTTCAAATCAACCTGGGGCCTAATGTTGGGGATATGACTATCAGGTATGACCCGCCCAGGAGGGGCCGGGTCATCCCTGTGGCGGTTCATATCAATGAATCCCAAGAGTATAATAACAATGGTGGTTCATAAATAGGCTTAGTAGAGGGCCCAGACCTGAAGGCGACTCAAGGCCCACGAATATAAACCGCCATGTATATGTAGACTTGTATTGTAAGGCATGTAAGAAAGGTCACCGAGACGGACACGTTGTATGAGCCGGCCGGGACTCTGTAGGCCGCAGGGCGTCAACCCGTGTATATAAGGGGACGACCCAGCGGCGGCTTAGGACAAGAAACAACAGATCAAGAGCCAGGTTAAGCATATTCGCTCCCTGGTCATCGAAACCCTAGCAATACCACCTCAAACTGGATTAGGCTTTTACCTTCACCGCAAGGGGCCGAACCAGTATAACTCCCTGTGTCCTTTGTCCGGTTTAACCCCTTTAAGCTAACCTCGTTCCGATGGCTCCACGGCTAAGTCCTCATACTAGGACATCTGCCGTGACAAACCCACGACACCTACGTTCCGATTTGGCCCTTCGTTACGACTCACATCATGGATTAACAACGGGCTGGACTGGGGATCAATTGATGAAGTGCAGACGCTACAAAGCCGTATTCGGAGCCTCCTTGAAAAGGACACCGGACTCATCGACGTGATTCAGGTAATGCTAGTCCGCCGGGTCCTACCGTGCCAGCGACGGCCTCTCCGCCTGTGGGAGTTCAATCCGGAAGGACCACGGACCCTTCAGCACTTCTTCGGCACAACACACAGAGGGATGTGGAAGTTATTCTTTGGGACCCGAAAACAGTGGCCGGATACAACCGAGAACATCGGCCTCGACTGCAACCATCCGGATACCTCGGTAAGCACTCGACTCCTGAACACAACTTAGCTAATTATCCCGTAACAATATACTGAGAAACCTGTCTCCGATCAGGGCTGGATAAAGAAGGCGGAACGAATTAGGTGTTCGGCTCCACTCCCTGAAGACTTAGCTGATCCTGTGTTGACAAGGATGTTGGCCCTGGCACCGTATCAAGTGCCGGTGAAGGAGGTCAAGGAGAGCAGAAAGGCCAACAGTGGCCTCCACTTGAAAGGTACGCCAGACGTTATGTCCCGGGAGACCGGAACTCCCTCTTCTGAAGACGAAGGGGAAGAAGAAGCTAATATCTCTTCTCCTCATGGGAAGAAAAGGACTGCCTCCGAAGATTTGGAGGTGGAGGATCCCAAGAGAGGGAAGGTGTCCCTGTCAGCCGGTTCGGAAGACAATGCTGCACAGTTCCTCCGTAAGGACAAGCCCTTACCCGAATCGTAAGTGAACAAGGGTGTTTTAGACATATCCCGTTCTTTTCAGGTCACAAGGGTAACATCTTAAATATATGTTTGCAGTCCGGCCCGCAGTCTTCCTCAACAGTCCTCCTCCTTGGGTCACCTGCTTCCGAAGATGATGGAAAGCGAGACGCCTCCGCATGCTTCCTCGCCCCTTAGGGCGGACGACTTCGAGGTGTCATCCCGGAGGGTCTCCCCCGATCACCAAGTGGCGCGGGGGGCAATAAAGGCAGTGCCCGAAGGTGAGACTTCGGTCGTCAAGGGTCCGGGGTGTGCAGCCCCTACGGGGAACAACAATAAAGGCCCCGGACTATCCGGTTTATAGCCGGAGGCGACTCTAGGGTCGAGTAAACATATCCCTTTCAAGGGAGCTCATACTCCTGCAGCCGCTTCCAGGAGTCCAGCGGCGCCGGATACATTAATGGGCATGTTACAGAATGTGTCCATCTCGGAGGAACATCGTACCTTAATGGGTATGGTAGTTGAGAGGATTCTCTCTGCAAGAAGCGGATTGAATGAAGCCTTCACGGGCCTACTAAGAGGCTTTGAGGTAGGCAATGTAAAATCTTGAATACTCTTTACATGCAAAATGTTCCCGTGTATAGATAGTAGCCCCTGAGACTCTGGCCGGCTTCCACAGGGAGGCGATCAGGGGATCCAAAGATATGCTCAGGAAATAACATGAATAATTAAAAAAATAGGCTGTTACGTCAATGGCGACTGCCCCTGCTGCGGAAGTTGCAGATTTAAAGCAAAAACTTGAGTCAGCGGATGAGGACAATACTCTTATTAACAGCCGGCTCGACAAGGCACAAGGTATGTTTTGGGGCAGTCAGCTTATGCATGTATAATAATATGAGCACGAAGCTGAGAATTATATACTGGAACATGCATAATTGCAGATGGTTCTGCTGCGGTTGAGACCCTTTGTGCTGAACTTGCCCGGGCCAAGGAGCAAGCCAGAGTGAGCAATGCGGCTTTCAAGAAGGCAACTGCTGATTTAAAGGCCGAACAGGCCACTCGGCGCCAGTGCAAGGAGAGAATATCTACCATGGCGCGAGAGCTAAAGGATGCCAATGCCCAATGCAAATCACTCGAAAAGGATAACAAAGCCAAGACGGCCGATCTCGACAAGGCCTTACAAGAGGCGCAAGAGGCACGATCCGAGTCAAGACGGCTCGAGAAGAGATTCGGCAAGCTGGGGAGATAGCAGCTGGTAAGCCCTTTCTTTTACAGACTAAATTCGGCGATCCGAAGTATGCCCCGCTTAACCAAATGTGGAGTTCTCCAGACTCATTCTTGGACCTGCCGAAGAGTGTCGCCGATGCGGCGCAGTTTTACCAAGTGCAAGATAGACGTGCAGTGGAGAAGCTTTTCTGGTCACAGTTCGATGGGCCAAAGCGTCCGTCGTTGCTAAACAAACAAATGGCCCAGTGGGTCGAGCTCCATAAGGTACCCGGAGCTGCCATGGAGGAAGTCGTGGTCTGGCTGTGGCCAACTGAGCCAATTCCGAACAGTTATTTCGGTTTGGTGCAGCGGCTTGTTGATGCAGTACCGCGTATCGACACTGTTAAGTGGTCGGCGTGCATTGAAGGTGCACGGATGGCCTTTGCCCGCGTCAAAACGTACTGGGCAAAAATGAAGGCCATCGATGTTGCAGAAAACAGTCCACCCAAGGGCAAGGACCATCGCACGCCGGAGCAATATTTTGAGGATGTCCTAGAGGGCGCCCGCTTGATAGAGTGTCAATGCTCGAAAGATATTATGTTCGAGTGAATGTATCAGCAGTGTGATAACAATATTATGAAATATTAAGGCTGTGCTATATTTATGCCTGTTGCCTGAAAGGCATTTCCTCCTGTGCGGCCATTTTTTTATAATCTGAAAGTTTGCCAGTCGTCGGCTTCAGCCCCCTCGCATATAATGCGGGGGTGTTCGGAATGGCAACTTACCACACTTGACCCAACGTCTTGGTCCGTGAAGGAGGTGTCAGTGCGGCGAACCAGTCAATCGGACTATAGGGCTTTCACACCTTCACTTAGCCATAGGAGTTTGACGGTGGGTCTACGATATAGCCCCTTGTATGTATGCGGTTATCCGAATACGGCTACGCTACATAAGTGACCGGAAGAACGGTCCTTCGTGTAATACGGAAGAAATCGCAAAAGATTCTGATAAGCCAACGAGTGGTTGACCAGCTCTCGCCGCATCATGACAGTCAGTTTTCGGCTTTCTCTACTGAGGTGCTTGACCAGGTGAATCGAAAACACAATCACAGTAGTTCTCCCTTTACTACCCTAGCCGATAGGATGGAACGTAAGGTAGTAAGCACAGGAGCCGGGCAACCCAACTATTGACCAAAGACATGATTCGGAGCTGATGCATATAAGGCCAAACTCGTGACGCCGAATTATGCTATAAAGCTGTTCGGACTTTTCCGCAACACATATGTTGCCGTATCGAGGCCCTGGCGATTTGAGCCGAGGTGCGCGTGTGAAACAACCGAAGAAGCAAAATTCAGTTCTGGAAAAAGCAAATATTGAATACGGATTTATGTTCACTGGAATCTGATTTATATGTCAAACGCAATTATACAGATTACACCACCCCTACCTAGGCTATTTGACATGCCAGGGGTCGAAGGCTGGGGAAAAAGGCACTTTACAGGTTTGAAATAAAGTGTGCGGTCTGTGAAAAATTATTTGGACCTCCTGTCGCACATCTGCGCTGCCTTTGCCTCAGCGAAAAAGCTTCCTTAACAGGAATAGTCGTTTGTTATTTATACGAAGCCGAACTCAGAAAGAGTCCTGGTAAGTCCGTAGGATGAACATGTTTTGATTTACCTGTAGTAAAAGATAAAAAATAGTTAGAAAAAAAGAAGAAGGCTATAGGAGTGTGAACCGCATTGTAAGCCTGTATTGTGCCTCCACCGATGACCAAGGTATTTTGTAGTAGAGGCCGAACTGCTAATCCAGCTCTGAAATTGACCGGTCCTTTGTAGTAGAGGCCGGCGGCTTAATGGCCGATGAGATACGAGGCTTAATGGGGCCGCTTTCTTGTACTTTGGCTGCCATAGCCGCATTATGCTCCTCTGTACGGGGGGAGTGTTCCGTATTTCCGTCTATCCTGATGACGCCTCGTAGACCGGGCATCTTAAGCCTTAGAGAAGCGTAGTGTGGGACCGCATGAAAACGAGCGAAAGCGGTCCGTCCGAGTAGTGCATGGTAGCCACTGCGGAATGGGGCAATATCGAAGATCAAGTCTTCGCTTCAAAAGTTGTTCGGTGAGCCGAAGACTACTTCCAATGTATTTGAGCCTGTGTAGTGGGCTTCTACGCCAAGTACTACTCCCTTGAAGGTAGTTGTGGTAGGCTTGATTATCGAAGGATCAATGCCCATCTTGCGGACAGTGTCTTGGTAGAGTAGATTAAGGCTACTGCCGCCGTCCATAAGGACTCTCGTAAGATGGAACCCGTCGATAATTGGGTCAAGGACCAGAGCTATCGAACCTCCGTGACAGATACTGGTTGGGTGGTCCCTGCGATCAAAAGTGATTGGGCAGGCCGCCCATGGGTTAAATTTTGGGGTGACCAGCTCTATAGGATAGACGTCCCGTAGTGCGCGCTGGCGCTCCCTTTTAGGGATGTGTGTCACATATATCATGTTTACTGTTTTGACTTCGGGGGGAAATTGCTTCTGTCCCCCGGTGTTCGGTTGGCGAGTCTCTTCGTCATCGCTGTCACTGGGCGGCCCCTTCCTCTTTTGCTCGGTATTGAGCTTGCCTGCCTGTTTGAAGACCCAACAGCTTCTGTTGGTATGATTGGCTGGTTTATCGGGGGTGACATGGATCTGGCAGGGTCGTTCCAGTATCTTGTCTAGACTGGATGGTCCGTCTCTGTTTGCCTTGAACGGCTTCTTCTGTTGACCGGATTTGGAGCCGCTGAATCCGACGTTGACCGCCGTGTCCTGCGTTCCTTCATTATTGTCTTGACGCTTGTGTTTACTGCGTCGTGGCTTGCCGTTGCCATCCGGGCTTCGGAAGTGCCCGGATCGCTGGTGCTATTGCTTCTACGAGCCAGCCAGCTATCCTCTCCCGCACAAAAGTGGGTCATTAGCGCGGTGAGGGCTGCCATGGATTTCGGTTTTTCCTGGCCAAGGTGGCGGGAGAGCCACTCATCTCGGACGCTATGCTTAAAGGCCGCCAGGGCTTTGGCGTCCGGACAATCGACAATTTGGTTCTTTTTGATTAAGAACCTAGTCTAGAGCTTCCTGGCTGACTCTCCGGGCTGTTGAACTATGTGACTCAAGTCATCGGCATCCGGAGGTCGGACATATGTACCTTGGAAGTTGTCGCGGAAGGCGTCTTCCAAGTCCTCCCAGCTACCAATGGAGTTTTCGGGCAGACTGTTCAACCAGTGCCGAGCTGGTCCCTTGAGTTTTAGCGGGAGGTATTTGATGGCATGAAGATCATCACCGCGGGTCATATGAATATGGAGAAGAAAATCTTCAATCCATACCGCGGGGTCTGTTGTCCCATCATATGATTTGATGTTCACGGGTTTAAACCCTTCTGGGAATTCGTGCTCCATTACTTCATCAGTGAAGCAAAGGGGGTGTGCGGCGCCTCTATATCGGGCCAAGTCGCGGCGCAGCTCGGATGGAGTCCGTCTGCGGTTTTCGGCCCGGGCGTGATTATGCTTGTCGCGTCCGGCTAGATAGCCGTCATCGCGTGTCGGGGCACACCCCCGCGATCCGTAGATCGATCTGGTCTGTCCTACTTTACTGTCCAGGTCCTGCCGCAGGTCATATGTATATCCCCGAGCTGTTTTATCTCTGTCTTTACGGCGAGGTAGTACGGGCTGGTGTTCGACTTGAGTTGCCGCTTTGTCCCGGCCATGTGGTGGTCGGTCAGCCGCATTACGCGCTGATGGTACGGGCTCAAGTGCCTCGTCATCGAATTGAGGTAGCAATTTGCGCTTCGGGTAACTTTTGGTTGGGCGCTCGAGGCCGTATTCCTCGGCTGCCAGGACATTAGTCCATCTATCGTTGAGCAGATCTTGATCAGCTTGAAGTTGCTGCTGCTTCTTTTTCAGGCTCCTTGCAGTGGCAATTAGCCGGCGCTTAAAGCGCTCCTGCTCGAGAGGTTCCTCAGGCATGATAAAGTCTTCGTCACTGAGGCTCGCCTCATCCTCGGAGAGTGGGAGATAATTACTGTCCTCCAAGTCTTCGTTTACGACCTGTTCATCAGGGCTAGCACACCCATCTTCCCGATTGTCCTGCTCGGAGGTTGGCTCGATGGGGTCTTCTTGGTCTTCGGCACCGTTCGGAGTGTTGTTGCCTCCTGTGCCGGTATTGCTGTCTTTTCCGCGGTGTGATTTAGAGCGGCGCCGCTGACGTCAGCGCTTTGGATGTATCTCGGGAGGTTTATCCTCGACTGGATCTTCTTTGTCATCGCCGTTAGCTTCTTTGGGTGTATCCACCATGTACACGTCATACGAAAAGGTGGCTGTCCAGCATCCGATAAACGGCGGGTTTTGGGCCTGCTCTTCTCCGGCATTGTCGTCCATCCCGTCGATGTCTTCGGAGTCGTAATCGAGCATGTCGGTTAAGTTGTAGACAGTGGCTATAAAGTGGGTGGTGGGTGGGACGTAAAATTCCCTGCTCTCAGCCCCTAGTCCGGGCTGGGCATAGTTCGGACGTTGCTCCTCTGTAATGACAAGGGATCGCATTAAGTCCAGAGTCTCGCTTAAAGGCGAGGTTTGGCCCGAGAGAAGAGAGCCCGTGGAGTATGGCGAGAGGGAGACTCCTTGGCCGAGCTCACATGATGCTGACTCCGAGGGTTCGGAGCCAGTGTCCGGAGAAGGGTCCGACTTCATGATGGTTGCTAGCGACACTACTTCCTTCGGCTCTCCTGTAATGGGCTTAGTGGCCGCAGATAGTCCGGCGGGCTCAGGAAGCCCGTCTTCGGACCTGGCCATACGCTCCGGATCTAAGGCCAGAGCGGAAGTTGGGGTCGCAAATCCTTGGAAGATCAAGTCTCCTCGGATATTAGCGATATAGTCCAGATTTCCAAAACTAACCTGGTGGCCTGGAGCGTAGCTATCGATCTGCTCTAGATGGCCAAGCGAGTTGGCCTGCAGTGCAAAGCCGCCGAACACAAAGATCTGACCGGGGAGGAAAACCTCCCCCAGGGCAGCATTGTTGTAGATGATTGACGGAGCCGTCGAACCTTCTAGCAATGTCACAGAGGAACTCTCAATGAAAGCACCAATGTCGGTGTCAAAACCGGCGGATCTTGGGTAGGGGTCCCGAACTGTGCGTCTAAGGTCGATGGTAACAGGAGACGGGGGACACGATGTTTACCCAGGTTCGGGCCCTCTTGATGGAGGTAATACCCTACTTCCTGCTTGATTGATCTTGATGAATATGAGGATTACAAGAGTTGATCTACCACGAGATCGTAATGGCTAAACCCTAGAAGTCTAGCCTGCATGATTGTGTTTTTTCCCTACGAACTAAACCCTCCGGTTTATATAGACACCGGAGGGGACTAGGGTTGTACAAAGTCGGTTACATAGAAATGAATCTTCATATCCGAACGCCAAGCTTGCCATCCACGCAAAGGAGAGTCCTATCCGGACACGGGAGAGAGTCTTCTGTCTTGTATCTTCACGGCCCATCAGTCCGGCCCACGTCACATAGGCCGGACGCCCGAGGACCCCTTAATCCAGGACTCCTTCAATAACCACCGGGCGCGCCTGGGCCTCCTGGCGCGCCCTGGTGGGTTGTCACCTCCTCGGGACTCTCCCCAGGTGCAACCAGGGCCCAATATCTTCCTTCTGATCCATAAAAAATCTTCGTGAAGTTTCGTTGCATTTGGACTCCGTCTGATATTGATTTCCTGTGATGTAAAAAACATGCAAAAAATAGCAACTGGCATTTGGCACTATGTCAATAGGTTAGTACCAAAAAATGATATAAAATGATTATAAAACATCCAAGATTGATAATAAAACAGCATGGAACAATAAAAAATTATAGATACGTTGGAGACGTATCACACCTTGCCCACCACCTGGATCTTCAAATTCTTGCCCTTCTCCCTCGCTGAGATCCGGATCTTCACTCCCTTCCTTTCTTCCTCCGAGAGCTTGAGCCCCTTCATCATGCCAGCAACTCCCTCCATGGACCTCCTTACCGCCGCCCGCCCCTTACTCCTCCTAGGGTTTAGGTGTATTACGACGGCGCACCCTAGGGAACACGTCGAAGGCTATGATGGTGGGCGAAACCAAGGCTAGGATCAGATCGTAGTCAGATCCCGATCTCGGAGTTGGTGGTGGACAGTCAACAAGGAAGGGTAGACCGAGGAACCCTAATCGCCTCCGGAAACGCCGAAGCGAACCCTAACCGTCACTAGAAGGGACGGACGCGAGGACAGCGTTCCATAGGAGGATAATTAGCATGTTCATCACCGCTCATCGGCCTCACATCCTAAAATGGCATTTCTCCCTTCATAAACTCTTCTGTGTTGAATCCGCGAACCAACTTCAAGGAGCGCATATAGCTTTGCAAATACTCTACCGACACCACTCGTGACGGACCCTCCTTCCCGTGAACAACATCTGATCGAATGGACCAGATTCTCCATAGGAGGATAATTAGCATGTCCATCACCGCCTCATCACAAATGGCAAGCAAATTTAGTACCCATTCCTGCCCAGAATTGATGAGCATCAAACGCCCTGGTAAAGGCCACACTGTTCGCATCAAGTCCCATGGCTGCACTGCATGAACACATGTGACCAGCGCGTGGAAACTACTCTTGGCTTCTTTACTGCAATAGAACATGTATCTCTCTTGGGCAAATGTGTGTGCTTCTTACACTGGTTAGTGGCTAGCGCACCCGTCGTCGCTTTCCATACTATGATTTTCATCTTCTGCGGCACTCGAGCACCCCATAAACAACGCCAAATCGGCTGGTCAGCCATTGGAATGCTGCTAGACTCGCCTGCTCCACCCATTGTTTCTTGCATGCTTGCATCTAGGTGGTAGGCGCTCCTGACTATAAACCGGCCACTCTTCTCAGGGAACCAGTCAAAGAAGTCTTGCTGGTTCCATGGTGAAGTATGTATTTTCAAAATCTCATGGATGTCCATCTCCCAAAAGGGCCATGCAATCTTTGTTGGTTCCACGCCCCATGTTCATCTAGAAAGTCCGCAGCCCAATTGAACCGACAACTCGGCTCTGGCGCGATAGGGCGGAAATCATTGCCACGATGGATCCAGGGGCCTCTCCAAGTTCAAATTAAAGAACTGTAATCGACAGCCAAATTATACCTTTTTTAGCCAGTTCTAGTCCATATACAATACCCTTCCACACCGTTGATGAATTGCCTGAAAATACTGTGTCCAGAAGGTTTCCATTTTGATAATACTTAGCACGCAGGAGACCCTCACAAAGCTATCAGGGGTATCCCGTAACCATCAAGCTTGTTTAGTTAATAAAGCCTGGTTAAAAGCTCTCATATCTCGGAACCCCGTACCTCCTTTCGCTTTAGGGAGTCTCATCTTCTCCCAACCGAGACATGCCATCTTCCTTTTTCCCTTCTCAACTCCCCACCGGTATTGTTTCATTAGTCGTGCCAGGTCATCATAAAAAGATACCGGTAATTTGAAGATGCTCATAACATAGGTAGGGATTGCTTGGGCGATAGATTTAATTAATATCTCTTTTTACCGGAAGATAGATATTGCTTACTCCACTCTTCTAACTTTGATTTGCGAGAGTTGGATGGAGATAGGCGAAGACCCCGTGAAAGGTGTTGAGCAAAAAGGATTCGCCTTTTGGACGCGAGTTCATAAAAACTTTCATGAGCGAAGGAAGTTTGCGCTCTACAAGTTTGCGAGCACCCGAGGTATCAACTCAATCCAAAAGAGATTGGGGTTCATTCAACAAGAATGCAACAAGTATCGTGCCACGCTTGAGAGCGTCGAAGCCCGTCCCGTGAGTGGCCTAGGCGTGGGTGACTTGGTATGACCTCCTCTTTTTCAAGGTCATGATCATGTCTGTTTACATCTTGCCATGTTCATGTTTATTTACATCTTGTTTCCTTCGATATTATATTTGTGGCCTCCTCTTTGATTGTGTAGGCGTTCAAATCTTTGGAAGACAACAAGGCCCGGCATAAGAACAAGCATTTCACTCTCACTCATTGTTGGACGCCCATCAAAGATTGTCCCAAGTTCAAAGATCAATATGCCGCTCTTAAGAAGAAAGAAGGCAAGGCTGGCTAGTGTGCCGACGTAAAAAACTTGTTCATTTTGAAGGATGGCATGAACCACGGTCGCTGGCATGGAGCTACATCTTTATTGCTTTGCCAAAGTTTGCATGCAGCCGAACACGACGCGGCCGAGATGCGCCCGCGCGTTGGGAGCACGGCCGACGCATCCAAAAAAAGACCGGAAGCCGCCCCATTGGCATCCCCAGACGGACGAAATCCGGACAAAACGGACGCCCGTTTAGGATCGTGCGTTGGAGTTGGCCTTACTTCGTGTCACATGTGTGACATTTATCATTGGGGTGCTTTTTACTCTCGGCAACATGCCATTTTGTTCTGCTGTCAAAGGCGGACAGAATCGAACCGGCGAGTCCAGATAAAAAAAGAATCGAACCAGCAAGGGTGAGTGGAGCACCCACGGGCAGCGTCGCGCGTTGTTGGTCCAACGGCAGAATCCAACTCCAGCTCGAGGCGCAGCCACGCATGCCGGTTTACAGGCTAACCGCACCAGGGAAAATATCAGGTGCTCCCATCCTTGGGGTGCTTCCCATACTCCAACTTCAAAAAATCAATTTTAAATGTTTCAAAGAATTCTGAAAAAAATATGAATGTTCACAAGAAATGTAACTACAAGTCCAAAAATTTTTTAGATCCAAACTCTAAAGGAAAATTAAGAAACGAAAATGTGAAATCTAGCATTAATAGTGCCATAAAAAGACAAAATCAACATTTGACACTATTTAAACCTGAATTTATCTTTTTTTGTTTCTCAATGTACATTTCGATCTTGGACCTGAAATTTTTAGGGGTCGTAGTCACATTACTTGTGAACATTTTCGATTTTTTTGAAATTTTTGGTACATTTAAAATTAATGTTTTGAAGTTGGAGCACGGCGAGCACGTGATATTTTCCCAACCGCACCACCGTGGACACCGAAAGAAAAAACAGAGTTCACAAGGCGGAGTCCGACCCGGACACAGGGGAAGCAGAGGTCGCCTTCCGCACACACCATCTTTTCCTTTTCGGTTGCGCGCAAGCAAGCACAGCGGCCGCCGATGCTCCTAAAACCCCAGGCAATCTGGGCGGCTTCCCTCCCTCTCTTCCTCGGCCGCCGCCTCCTCCCCAAATCCAGCCCCTCTCCTCCTCCCTCCGGCCGCCGCCTCCCCTTCCGCCCGTAAGCAGCTCATCCTCCCCCTTCCCCCCCTTCTGACCTTCTCCATCTTCTCTTCTCATGCTCTGACGATGGTTCAGGATTTGCAAGCGGCGGATGAGCGCGCAGGCGGACCCCAGATTCGCCCCTCTCCCCACAGCGCAGTCCGAGGCTGATGCCGGTAAAATTTATGCTCCCTACGCTGTTGAAACGGGGTCATCGTTACCCGTGATTACTCTGACTGCTCCTGTATCCGGGCAGCTCCGATGTGGTTAGTATTGACATCTTTTTGGGTTGGCTTCCAGGGGCAGACGGGTACCAGTTCCGGCTGGTTTCCTACAACATACTCGCCCAGGTATGTCGGCTGCTGCGTTTTACTCTGTGATTGTACTTATTATCATTCAGCCGTATGGACAGTGATGGATTGAAGAATTTGCTCAACATTGCAGGTTTATGTGAAGAGCGCATTTTTTCCCCATTCTCCATCCGCGTCTCTTAAGTAAGCTCATAATTATTAAAGGGAGTGTCTATTTCCATGTCCATCGAGAAATTTGTATTTCTAAGTCGATTATGTTGAACGTTGATTTTTCTATCCAACCAAATAACAAGTATAGCACATTTTAGAATTGTGTGTAACTCGGTCGACTTAGAAATAGAAATAACAAATCTCGAAGAGTGGATTGTGAAATCCTTACTTCTAAGTTGATCCCCGGTGTTAATTATTCTATCCAATGAACATCTGGTAGATTTGTGTGTAACTTCGCTGGCTTGGAAGTAACTGTTCTCAATCGACTTAGAAACAACAATTCCCATTGTCAAACTATTCATATCATTCTGCTGGAATTTTAAATAATTGATTCTGATTGAAATCATGGGATGCGCTAAGTAACCTCTTGTTGCTTGAGCATTGTGCACTGAAGATCACAGACCAATCCCTTTTTTCTTAGCACTTACATCTAAGAATTTGTAATTCCGTGAGCAACGTGCTCGTTTTTATCATATGCGCATTTTGTATAGTATCCAAAAGGTTACAAGCTAAATGTATGCTGTGTGAATCGTAATCAAGCTCGCATTGCCACTTGAGGCTCTCTCGAAACAGGCTCTCCCCCTGCTTTATAGATAAAGCACAAATCAAAGTACACGGCCAAACAATACAAGTTAGTGAGGAAGCCCTCTTACAAAGCAGATACTAGGATAACCAGACAACACAAACGCACGCGACTACGTTGCCAGGAAATAACACAGCTAGGCCTGAAAACAACGCCACGGCAGCACCCTCAGGAGGGGAGACAACGCTAAGCATCGCCACTGCGGAGTCCGAGACAGACAAGGGTCTTCACCCAGAACCCCGGCACGGAGAGGAGATTCACAACGATATCCTCGTGAGGAGAGCGGCAACCACGGGCACTGCCATCATTGGCGCCAAAGCGCTGAGCTTTCGCTTGGCAACTCACCCATGCCTCCATGAGGCGCCCAGGACAACCGCGATGAGCACCGGCTAATAACGGAGAGCGAGCCTGAGCCACCCGCCGCTACACCTCTTGCCGCCCACATGCCCAAGAGGCATAGCGACCATGATCGCCATGGTGCTCGCCGGAGAGCCAACCATGAGGTTCGCCATCTGGGGCCGCCGCCACGGTGTCCATGAACCGAGACACCGCCGACCGTCCACATCACAACACACCAACCCCGACAGGAAGAGTAGAAGGCACCTCTTTCCACACCTTGCCCGACATCAGCCCCCGGGTTTGGGTCCACACCTCGCCTGCATCCCCAACCAGTCCAGGTGGATTGGGTGGGGGTGGGGGGGGGTGGGTGGGAGACCCTGAGACTGCCAACGGCCATTGTCGAGCAGGCCCTGCCCAAAGCCCTCTGGCTTGGCCTAGGCAAGCACAAGCTCACACGACGCCAAGTCCGTGGCCATCGGCGCCGATCAGTTCAACGGCGTCACGACGACGACCACCACCCACCACGCCCGCGAGGACATCGCTCGCGGGCATAACCCGGAGCGAGCCCAACCACACCTACCTAGGGCGACAACCCAAAACCGCCTCAGACCCAGATCTGGCCCGCCCGAGCATAAACCCTAGTTCAGAGCCACCGCTGCCGCACATGCAGCCGGCACGACCGGCACCTGCCCAGCCCCGTGCACCGCCGGCTCGGGCCCAACAGAAAGGAGGTCACTGCCGCCACCCTGCGCCTCCTGTAGGACCACAACCACCGAGCCGTCGCGGCCACCATACACCTGCCCCATCGCCCCGACTCACCTCGGCCCAGCGCAGCCGTTCGAACTCGGGCCCAGCAATGACCACCGCCGGGAGGCATGGCAGCAGCTTCAGGCCCATGCCACCCACCGACCAGATCTGGCCGTCGCTGCCCAGGCACGCCCTGCCAGTCACCATCATCGCACCTGGAACCGTGCCTTGCTGGGGGGGGGGGGGTTGGGGTGCTTCGCCCCTGCTGTGTGAGAAGCCGCCAGAGCCCCGCCACCGCCAAGCGGGCTTCGCTCGACCACAGCGGTGAGGGAGATTCTGGGAGCCCAGTGTTTTTTTTTTCGTTTTTCAACCACCCCGTAGGGCGCCACTCGAGGCTTCCTCGTACATTTATTTAGGATATTCCATACAGTTGTCTCAGTTGGCAAAACCCACCCTAACATTATTTTCTGTAAGCATGAAATCCTAAAAAAAAGTAATGTAGAATGGTCAAAAAGTGCTGTTAGAAAAAGTGATTAATTAGCATCCAGATGAAATTCATGTCCCCAAAAGATACCAACTTTCGTAGCACACATATATTTATTCAACAGGTATAATATGATATTCAAATTTAGCCCTTGGTTCAAAACATAGAGGGATCGCATGCTCTGGATCTGCCAAACTCATGCTTTTCTTATCAGTATTTGCATTTTAATAATTTCCTACTATCTCCTTGCGCTCACTTTCCGTCCTCCTTCCTTGCACAGTCTCTTGTATGATATTGTGTTAACATAGAGATGATACATGAGAGAGATGCATGTCAACTACCATTACTCTAGTGTTTACTTGTTATTTTACAATGCAACTGAAATGAACACCGAGAGAATACGCAAATAGAGAAATCTTATAGGTAAAAAATGCCACATGATAAGTTTTAGTTTTATTTTTCAAACTCAAAGCGACAACTACGACTTTCGAAATTTCCCGATTTACTAACAGACTATAGTATGTATATTTGTGCCAAATTTTATGAGGTATTATTTTCATCTAAATTTACAGACATCTGTTAAAATGCTCATGGTGGTGGGATAAGCAAGGCTAGGCTCTAAACTAGAGGTCATGAGTGAATCACCATCTTGCGATGGATCTCATCACTTTTTGGCCATTACTCCCCAGCCATCCTTTGCCAAAGTCTCATTTCACTCCCCACCGGCTCTAACCACCACCGTTCTGAAGTTAGATCTGGCGCAACAGGCCTGTATCGGATATTCAGATTGAAGCGGGTGTGAGATCTGCGACGGTAACTCGCAGTGATAGCAAAGAGGTTGCTAAATGTCAGATCCATTGTCCCCAAACCAGGATTGACGATCCATTCGCACTGATTTCCTTTTCCCTTGCTTCTTCCACCTCTCTCATGTAAAGTATAACACTAGCACCACGACTGCCATGTATACACCTCCATTGCTTTCTTATGCTTAGCAATAGTAACCATAAACCATCTTCCACAATTGAACTGGCACATGGTTGCTATTTGGTGCACTTGTTTTATTTCAGGATTAAAGAACACAGTTCTTTCTTTCCTTTCAGTTCTTGCCCTAATTCTATCATCGGCTTTGGAATTCATGTTTACTTTTATGTTTGGAAAATAGGTGGAAAGCTCGTTCAAAAGCCGTTCTAACAGAACTTAAGAGTTTTAATGCTGACCTCATGTGCATACAGGTTGGGTCTCATTTCTGATGTTTTAATAAATTTCTGTAGTGTGATCATATCTAGTTTTGTTTGTTAGAGCTATGCACAACATGATTTTGTTAGTCATTTTTACACGTAGGCTTCAGTAACATGCCCATCCTTTTTTTATGTGGATATCCCTATATTTATTTGCAAACGGATAGATAAAATAGCCAGATATGGAACATTCTTCTGAAGATACTACTTGAAGCTATCATGCAATGGAGTTGCTCTTAGTGTACACTTTTGAATAAAGGATAGACCCAGTGCATAGAAGCTCCTACACAAGGTCTGGGGAGGGATTATAGGAACCTAGTCTTACCCCTGAGAAATGCAATGCAGAGAGGCTGGTTCGAACCCAGGACCTCTTGGCTCAAGTGGGGAGGACTTCACCACTGCGCCAGGCCTGCCCTCTTAGTGTTCACTTTAGAATATTCCTTATTTTTTTACTGGTTTCTGCCTCTGACAGGAGTTGGATGAATATGAGACATTCTATAGGAAAAACATGGAAAGTACTGGATATTCAAGTATTTATGTCCAGCGATCTGGGGACAAACGGGATGGATGTGGTATATTTTATAAACCAAAAAGGTAAACATGTGCTCTTAACTGATGTACATGGTGCATTAGTTACTGATTTCAGGACAGCTCCTTATTGAACCTCTCCCTGCAACTATATTTGTTATTGTGCTCTAATCTATATTCAGCTTGCGAATACATTCCCTGTAAAATAAGCAGCTAATAATGGACAAAGCTCGGCACGAGAAAAATAGTTACTTTTTTTTTGAAATGTTCACCGGGGGGGAAAGGCTCCCCACCTGAATATATATTTCAAAACCTGCCAGGTGTTACAGAGTTAAGAGTGTTGCGAGGATAGGAACTCACGCCACAGACCGGCGTGGCCCTTTAAAGTTACAGATTTTAGTCTATGAGACCAAACAATCAAATCATCCAGGATAGCTCTCAAGGAGTTTGAGGCCACAACCTCTAGTCCTTGGAAAACTTTCTTGTTGCGTGCGTCCCAGATTTTCCAAAGAATCAAAAGGAGCATGAAGGGGCGGACCGTGGTAGGCAGCGGATCCGGAAGCGTCGTGCTGAAGAGACTTGTGATAGGAGTGTAAAGAGGGCAGATGCCGGCTGCTCTCCAGATCCTGCGAGCTGCTGGACAAGTAAAAAAAGGTGTTGTCGATCCTCAACCGAGTGAGTACATCTAGGACAAGCTGAAGAGTCCAGAATGTTCTTCTTATGCAGATTCTTCCTTGTGTTTAGGCGATCAAGGTAGAATAGCCAACCGAAGATCATAACCTTCTTGGGAACCATTGAGTCCCAAATATCATTAAGCATGGGGTCCGAGAGGTGATCCGAGAGGGCCGCATATGCGCCCTTTGTGGAAAAGGCAGCGCCGTTAATCAGGCGACGATCGTCCGGTACCTGAGAGAGTGCACAGTCCTGCAACAAGGAATTAAGAGAAGCAAGTTCTGCAATCGCAGTAGAGGTTAGTCGATTACGAAGAGCAAGTTCGATCCCATCCTGCAAAATAGTGACTACCAGGCCATGTTGGTTTGTGTGGTGAGAAAAAAGAGCTGGGTACACTAAAGCCAGGGGTTCCGGCTTTAGCCAACGATCTAACCAAAAAAAAGTAGAGCAACCATCTCCAACAGTGCACTGGGAAATCTCTCTCAAACTCTGAAGATGCTTGAAAATGGTTTTAGCTAGGAAGGAGCTGTTTTTGCCATGTCCAATGTGAAGAGGCGAATGGTGTAAGACCCAATCCTTCCAGGGAAGGTTTGAGGAGTGTAAAAATTTATAAGCAAATTTCAGCAGTAGACAAAAGTTTTGTGCGCGAAGGTTTTTTACACCTAGACCACCAACTTCTCTAGGGGTACAA
Organism: Triticum aestivum; assembly: GCF_018294505.1. Lineage (NCBI taxonomy): Eukaryota > Viridiplantae > Streptophyta > Magnoliopsida > Poales > Poaceae > Triticum > Triticum aestivum. The sequence continues at coordinate 335,496,078 of NC_057796.1, read as the reverse complement.
ACTTTATCCCAAGCAACCAGGCATTTTGCCCCAGAGCAAGTGTCATCGTTAGACCAGAAAAAGGTACGTCGTCTCTTGTCGATAGGTTCAATAACCTGGACAGGAAGAGCGAAACAGAGCATAAAATAGGTAGGGAGGCTGTCAAGAACGGCGGAGAGGAGAACAAGCTTGCCACCATGAGAGAGAAGTAGCGCGCACCACCCAGCTAGGTAGATATCACACCGATCGATGACTGGTTGGAAGGCTGAGGGGGGGAGTTTGTAGGGAGAGAGAGGAAGGCCGAGATAAGTTTGCGGGAAGGAGGAGATATAGTGGCAAGGTCAGCTGCCATAAGAGCTGCGTCAGTGGGATCAACATTAAGAGGGATAAAGGTGGTCTTGTCAAAATTAATCTGGAGACCAGTGGCCGCAGCGAAGCTATCTAGAATACTCTTAAGGTGTTTTGCGGCCCCGGGCGTAGCTTTTGTTAGAGTTATAATATAAGTCATGTATACCCCTTTGTATTTATCCCGTAGTATAAGGGGTTTCCTGCATATGTACCACACCTGTACATGTATATATATCGGCCTATGGCCTCATGGGAATACAAGTTGCATATTCCTAACATGGTATCAGAGCCTTAAGTTTTTTTTTTCGCACGCGCAACTCGTGCTCTCGATCCAATCTCTGGTCCACGCAGCCGCCGTCCTTCTCTCCGAGCGGTGCTGCTGTCCGGCGCCTTCACCAACTGCAGGTTCATCCTGCTCCGGCGCTGCTCTCTCGTGCCCCCAATCCCCACCCCGCCCACCGATTCCTCAATCTTCGCCGCGGCGGGACCTCCACGCCGGGACGCCTCCTTCCCGGTTAATGGTCGAGGCATTCTTAGCACCTCATCTTTTCATGTTCCTGATGTTGCTCATGTTCCTCGACTTACCATGCAGCTCCTTTCTGGTGGTCAGATTGTTGACTCCGGTTGTCGGGTGATTCTAGACTTTGACTCTTGTTCTGTTCTGGACCGTCACACTGGTGCTCTCCTTGGTGCTGGCCCCCGACACCGTGACTCTCAGGGTCTCTGGGAGCTTGACTGGCTTCACCTTCCCTCCGCTGCTACCGCCGCCAGTCTTTCCCCCTCTGTTGCCTTGTCTACCAGCTCTTTTCAGCAGTGGCATCATCGCCTTGGTCACTTGTGTGGCTCTCGTCTCTCATCCTTAGTTCGACGTGGTCTTCTTGGATCTGTCTCCGGCGGTGTGTCTTTAGACTGTCAGGGTTGTCGGCTTGGTAAACAGGTCCAGTTACCTTATCCTCATAGTGACACTATGTCTCAGCGTCCTTTTGACCTGGTTCACTTTGATGTCTGGGGTCCAGCTCCCTTTGCCTCGAAAGGAGGTCATCGCTACTATATTATTTTTATAGATGATTTCTCTCGATACACCTGGATATATTTTATGTCTTCTCGTAGTGAGGTGTTATCTATCTATAAGCGTTTTGCTGCCATGGTTCACACTCAGTTCTCTACTCCTATTCGTGTTTTCCGTGCTGACTCTGCTGGAGAGTATATCTCCAAGATGTTGCGTGGAGTCCTTGCTGAGCAGGGTACTCTTGCCCAGTTCTCTTGTCCTGGTGCTCATGCTCAGAATGGCGTGTCTGAGCGCAAGCATCGTCACCTTCTTGAGACGGCTCGTGCGATGATGATCGCCGCCTCTCTTCCGCCTCATTTTTGGGCCGAGGCTATCTCCACTTCCGCCTATCTCATCAACCTTCAGCCGTCCGCTGCTTTGCAGGGTGGCGTTCCTTTTGAGCGTCTTTTTGATCGTTCTCCCGATTATTCGATGCTTCGCTTGTTTGGTTGTGTTTGCTATGTTCTTCTTGCCCCTCGCGAACGCACCAAACTGATCGCTCAGTCTGTTGAGTGTGTCTTCTTAGGCTACAGTGATGAGCATAAGGGCTATCGTTGTTGGGATCCTATCGGCCGTCGGATGCGTATCTCTCGCGACGTGACTTTTGATGAGTCTCGTCCTTTCTACCCACGCCCATCTTCCTCGATTTTTTCAGTGGAGGATATCTCTTTTCTCGCTTTTCCTGACTCACCTATCACCCCCGTCGCGCCTGTGCCTATTCGTTCCACCTCCTCTGCTTCTCCACCTCTAGTCGATTTGCAGCAACAACCATCTTCTCCGGTCTCCTCGCCTAGCATGTCACTAGATTCTACACCTTCATCTCCGGTGACTTCTTCGTCGTCACCCCCCGATTCTACCTTGGCCATTCCTCCTTCTATTGTTCCATCTTTTCCTCAGCATTACACTCGTCGTTCACGACCTGTGGATGCCTCCTTGGATGAGTCGTCCTCTTCCCCTCAGCCTCCTTATGGCTTGCGTTCTCGTCCTCGTCCGCCTGTTGATCGCTTTGGATTTCCCAATGCTGGTGCTGCTGTTCTTGAGCCGACTTCTTATCGTCAGGCTGTCGTTCATCCTGAATGGCAGTTTGCGATGGCAGAGGAGATTGCGGCTCTTGAACGCACTGGTACCTGGGATCTTGTTTCTCTTCCTCCCGGAGTCCGTCCCATCACTTGTAAGTGGGTCTACAAGGTTAAGACTCGCTCCGATGGTTCTCTTGAGCATCACAAAGCTCGTCTTGTGGCTCGTGGTTTTCAGCAGGAGCATGGTCGTGATTATGATGAGACTTTTGCTCCTGTGGCCCATATGACCACTGTTCGTACACTTCTTGCTGTTGCCTCTGCACGCCACTGGTCTATATCTCAGCTTGATGTTAAGAATGCCTTTCTTAATGGTGAGCTGTGTGAGGAGGTGTACATGCAGCCACCACCTGGGTATTATGTTCCTGATGGCATGGTCTGTCGTCTTCGTCGCTCTCTCTATGGCCTTAAGCAAGCCCCTCGCGCCTGGTTTGCGCGTTTTGCCTCTGTGGTCACTACTGCTGGTTTTTCAGCAAGTGCTCATGATCCAGCATTGTTTATTCACCTTTCTCCTCGTGGTCGGACTCTTCTTCTTCTCTATGTTGATGACATGATCATCACTGGGGATGACCCCGAGTATATTGCCTTTGTAAAGGCCCGTCTTAGTGAGCAGTTTCTTATGTCTGATCTTGGACCTCTTCGCTACTTTCTTGGGATTGAAGTCTCTTCTACCTCTGATGGCTTTTTTATATCCCAGGAAAAGTATATCCAGGATCTTCTTGCTCGTGCTGCTCTTACTGACGAGCGCACTGTTGAGACTCCTATGGAGCTCAATGTTCACCTTCGTGCTACTGATGGTGTTCCTCTCCCTGACCCGACGCGTTATCGTCATCTCGTTGGCAGTCTTGTCTATCTAGCTGTCACTCGTCCGGACATCTCTTATCCGGTTCATATTCTGAGTCAGTTTGTCTCTGCTCCCACATCGGTTCACTATAGTCATCTCCTTCGTGTTCTCCGATATCTTCGGGGCACGATCTCTCACCGTCTATTCTTTCCTAGCTCCAGTTCTTTACAGCTTCAGGCCTATTCGGATGCTACGTGGGCTAGTGATCCTTCTGATCGCCGTTCACTTTCTGCTTACTGTGTTTTTCTTGGTGGTTCTCTCATTGCCTGGAAGACGAAGAAACAGATTGCAGTTTCCCGTTCGAGTGCTGAGGCTGAGTTGCGAGCCATGGCTCTTTTGACGGCAGAGGTGACTTGGTTACGATGGTTACTTCAGGATTTTGGTGTTCTGTCACTACACCGACTCTGCTCTTATCTGACAGTACAGGTGCTATTAGCATTGCGCGCGATCCTGTGAAGCATGAGCTCACCAAGCATATTGGTGTTGATGCTTTCTATGTGCGCGCTGCTGTGCAGGATCAGGTCGTTGCTCTTCAGTATGTGCCTTCCGAGTTACAGTTGGCGGATTTCCTGACGAAGGCCCAGACTAGAGCACAACATGGCTTTTATCTCTCCAAACTCAGTGTTGTTCCTCCACCATGAGTTTGAGGGGGGGTGTTAGAGTTATAATATAAGTCATGTATACCCCTTTGTATTTATCCCGTAGTATAAGGGGTTTCCTGCATATGTACCACACCTGTACATGTATATATATCGGCCTATGGCCTCATGGGAATACAAGTTGCATATTCCTAACAGCTTTAACTATGATAAGCGTGTCATCGGCGTATTGAAGGACGGGACAGGGAAGGCGAGGGCTTAGGGGGTGCAACAACTTACCTTCACTGTTGGCTTTGATGATCATTTGTTGGAGGATATCGGCGACAATAATGAAAAGGTAAGGGGAGAGAGGGTCGCCCTGCCGGAGGCCATTTTTGCATTGAATCCACCTCCCCGGGATGCCATTTAGCATAACGGCAGTGGATCCAGTGTTAAGGAGAGAGTTAATCCAGTCGCACCACCGAGGGGGGAAACCTCTAACCTGAAGGGTATGGAGGAGGGTCTTCCAGCAAACAGAGTCAAAAGCTTTCCGAAAGTCTAGTTTGATTATGAGGGAGGGGGTTTTCCTTTTTGCACAACAGTGAAGGATATCTGCAGCGTAGAGGAAGTTCTCAGAGATGTTACGATCAGACAGGAAACCGGTCTGGTCAGCATGCACCAAGAGGGGGATAAGGGGTTTTAGCCTGTTGGTTAGAAGTTTTGCGACTCCTTTGATAGGACAGTTTTGAAGAGAGATGGGGCGGAAGTCAGCGGGGGAGCGAGCATCGGAATGCTTTGGAAGGAGGATTATGAGGGCCCGGTTAAGGCAAGAGATATTGCTGTTTTGGGCGTGAAAGTCTGAAAGGAAATGAGTTATCTTCTCTTTGAGGATGTGCCAAAATTTGCGGTAGAACCCTGGGCCGAAGCCGTCCGGTCCAGGACTAGCATTCTTGTTCATGGAGAGGAAGGCATTGGTGATTTCGGCGTCTGTGAAGGGGGCATCCAGAGAGCAGAGTTGTGGAACGGGTTCTGGGTATAAATCCGTGAGAGCGAAGGACCAGGTTGGCTGAAAGGCCGTGCCGAGAAGGGAGGCGTAGAAGTCAGAAAGAATGTTGGATTTAGCATCGTGGGAGAAGAACTCTGAGCCATTTGAGGCAGACGCGTGAAAGAAGCGAGAGTTTTCATCTCCTTCTAAGGTGGTGCGAATTTTTCCACGCTGGATCCAATATAGGGCTTTCTCACGAAGCGTGCATTGGAGAACTTTAATAATGACACGACGGAGAGCCAGTTCAGGAGACGAGAGGAAACGAGATTCTTCGACGAGGAACTGTTACAAGAGTATTAGTTACTTTTTACATCATCCAATTATTTTTCCTGACCATTTTCTTATTTTTGCAGTGTGGAACTGTTACAGAAGGAAGTAATACATTACAATGACTTGGTGGAAACATGTCATCTTAATGATAATGTAATTAGTGCTCCCTCGAATAATTCTTCACCATCAGAAGGTAATATGAAACGGATCACATAATGGACACACTTGCATGGAATGTGGACATTTGAAGTTGTGAACTGGGCACTTAATAAGTAAATAAAAATACTTATCTAAATCTTTGAAATAATAAAAAAAAATATCCAAGCTCAACAGCTGAAGCTGAACGTCCGTCATTGCCTAATTACTATATTTCTTGGAAGATGTGTTGTCTGTCATCATTATCTAGTGCTACTTTTTTTCTCCCTGTACTTTGGCTGGATATGTTCTTTGTTCTGATGATGTGCTTAAGATTATTTTGTATGATGTTTTCTGACAGAATCTAGTGGAAAGGAAGATAATAAGAAACGTGGAGATCCAAATGATCCACGTGTGAGATTGAAGCGTGACTGTGTTGGTTTACTTGCTGCTTTCAAGCTTGGCGATCCTTGTGAGCATATTCTAATTGTGGCGAACACACATATTTATTGGCAAGTAAAATAGCTCATGTTCTCTATTGTTCTGTGATTTAAAGATGTTTTCGTCATTCGACTCATTCGACTCATACTTTTGCCTATTTCATTTTACTATATGTATTTGATGGAAGCTAGTTTTCAGCACGTGTTTGGGTTTCTTATACATGTTAACCTGTAAAACCTGATTTTACAGGGATCCAGAATGGATTGATGTGAAGTTGGCTCAAGCAAAGTATCTTCTTTCAAAAGTCTCTGAGTTTGAGAAAATTATCGCAAATAAGTTCACCTGTAAACCTTCTGTGATCATTGCTGGTGATTTTAACTCCACCCCTGGTGATAAGGTATTTCTGGCATCTGCTGTATTGCTTTCTCAAGCTTTTGCAACTATTGTTACAATTATTATTATAGATTGCAGAGTTTAGTTACACAGAAATTATTATCAAATACTACCTCCGTCCGGAATTACTTGTCGCTCAAATGGATCAACCTTATCCAGACGACGTGACTTGTACATAAATGACCTGGTCAAAATGACATTGTTTTAGCTCCATGGCTTTACTGAAAGATATCGGGAACATTGTCCATGTGCTAACATCTATTCCAGTTATGTGTGTGGCATATTGTTATCATGATGAAACATATTTGTGTAGGGACTGGTAATGCGCGGTCCAATAGCTGCTTTATGCTTTTGAGCTCTTGTTTATGCCAAAAACAAAGCATTCTATCCTTTTGTCTCATGTGTGGATAATCTAACCCAGATTCAGTTTCGTGTGCCACCTCATTTCAATTTGGTTCTCTTTGTCACCTCAGCTAATTTGTTACTATCACTTCCAGGTATACAATTACCTTGTATCAGCTAGCTCCGAATCTACGGACGAAGCCCTGATCAAATTGCACAGCCTGTATGCTGAGAACGGAGGGGAGCCGGAGTTCACAAATTGCACTCCAGGTTTTACTGGAACATTGGACTACATATTCCTGTCGGAAGGCGGTTCAGTAAAACCTACTAGCCTACTTCGGATCCCACGAGGGGGTTCCCCGGATGTGGAAGGAGGCCTGCCCAACTTCCACCATCCTAGTGATCACTTGCCAATCGGTGCCGATTTCCAGGTACTTAGCAGCTAGCTAGCTAGTGCCTAGGGCGGCCGGTTGCATTTTTCGACTGTGGCGGCAAATGGCCCTCGAACTGTTGGCCATGGTCTGCGTGCAGTCTAGGTTAATCATAAGGCTGGGGTGCATGCAATGACATCTCACAGCCACATTTTCTGGTCGTTCTTCAGAAGCAATTTGTCAATTGATAATGGTGTACTTTGTTTCCTTTTGTGCGTGCGTGATGGTATGAATGTGAAGAAACATGCGCCTTTTGGTATTCGGCCAAAGAGGTATGTGCGGTATGTGCATTTATCAGTGTATGCATTTCCCAGAACACTGGACTAGAATTTCTTAGGCCCTCCTTTTTGATTTTGAGGGAAGGCCTTCATGGCTAACTTTATTGATAATTAAACAGCGTTTACACACAAGATTTGCAAGTAAGCAGCTGTACTAAATCAGCGACACACAAGATTTGCAAGTAAGCAGCTGTGCTAAATCAGCGACAGATTTAGTAGTCTGTATTAAATCAGCGACAACTAATATGGAACGGAGGGAACGAGTACAAGACAAATTATTAAGAAAACTATGGTTAGCTAGCTCAAAAGCCGCACCGTTAGCCTCACAGCATGATTTTTCTTTTTGAAGGTAAAGCAAAGCTTTATAACTTAACGGTGTCCGGGCATATCACCCGTGACACAAACAGCTAGTTGGGGTGGTACAATTGAGTTCCAACTCATACAGTCATTTGGTAAGCACATACGACCGATTTTTAATAGTTCATGTGCTATTGAATTTGCCTCACGCTTACAGTATGAAACACTTTGTTTGGAGAACCACATTTTTCAGTTGGAACTTGATGTCTTCAATGGCACTTTGCATAGGGTGAGGAGTCAACCTTCCGCAGATCAAGTGCTTCAACTAGGAGCTGTGAATCAGTTTCAAAGGCCACTCGAATAGCTCCCAACTCAGCTGCTATGGCCACTGCTGCGGACATAGCACACACCTCCGCACCAAATGCATCATGTACGTGATCCTGACGCCCTGCATGGGTGGCAACTACATCTCCTTCCGAGTCTCTGACCGCCACACCCCAACCACTGAATGACTGACCTGGAATGATGGATCCATCAATGTTTATTTTGAGAATATCAACTTCATGTGGTTGCCACTTTGCTATGCTGCTCTTCGATTTGTTCGGTGCAAAAAACTCAACAGCCTATTTGGTAAACACTCGGACAGGGTAATGGGAGTTTGTACAATGATGTTTATGAAGGGATTAGGCATGGAAAATAGATTTTTACTCCCATTCTCTTGTTTGGTGTATGATGAAAATTGACGTGGGATAAAACTCTGCTCATGAATTAACAGGGTATCCTCTAGAAAGAAATCGGTGGGAATTGGCTTCTCCAACTTCCATTCCTCTTCCCACTTGAACTCCCACTCCCTCTAATCAAATAGTGGATTTTTAATCTCCTCCCCCCTCAACTCCCATCCCCATCTCTAATTCCCCTGAATCAAACACATTATTCCAGCCAATTAGCTTGCGTCCGGCGAACTAGTTCCATTGTGGGGACGGCCATCTCCCCTTCGCGTACTTTATTTCTATTATTCCACTAATGCCACCAGAAGGTAATGATTAGTATTCTCTTCTTCTCATCCAGCCCCCACAAACGCTCTAGTATTGCATATACGTCTGAAAATTGCTCCAGCTCTCTTCTTTCCATCTCAAGAGACAGCTCACGTCAAATTTCCTTCACAGCTTTACATTTGATGAACAAATGGCCCCCATCTTCTGTAGCTCTCCCACAAAAGAAGCATTTATCACACTCCAGTTGCATACCTCGATTCACCAGGTTTGTACACAGGGCCAACGATTCATGTTTCATCCTCCAAACAAACATTTGCAGGTTCCTTGGGCACGGCATTTTCCAAATGCGTCTCCAAGAACTGTCGCCTGAGTTTTCGAGCTGACCAGCAGCCTCTGAGCTATTCCCTGGTGCCCCATTTCGTTCTTGCTTGGACAATTGGACCTGAAGGCGGTATGCACTTCTTACTGAATGTCTGCCCTTACTGTCAAAGTGCCAAGCCATGAAATCTTCTGCTCCTTCCCGAAGTGGAATCTGTAAAATGTGTCGTGCATCCTCCGCCCAAAAGGTGTCCCGAACGAGTTGTTCATCCCACTGTCCAGTTATTGGGCAGATTAGTTCATTAACCCGGGATAGGAGATTTGCACCCTTTGGTGTGATGACCTGTCGTCACAGCATGAAATTGACCTTCACTATTGACAATTTATGTGTGTCCTACAGCTTTTGAAGAGTGTTTAACCAGTATAAAGATTTATGTGTTCTTTGGTTCCCTACAAGTAACCGTTTTCACCCAAAAGTAAAACATCAAACTTTAGAAGGTCACCGAATACACATCTATCCTTGGGGTTTCTCATGGCTGCATAGAGAAACATTGGGTGCAGCGTCTGAAAAATGTAGGATCGCAAATCGTATAAATGTAGATTCTACTAACCAAAATTGTATCCTAGAACCAGAGGAGTTAGTTTGGATCGTAAAGTCGTAGAACCGTATAACTTGTGCTCACCTAAATTGCTGAATTAGTCATTCGGAAACAGGTACAATCAGTTCGTTACATGAAAGATGGACATAGACTTTTCCACACACAAAGAATGAAAAGAAATGCAAACTGGCAGACCAAAGACAATGAAAGTAAATACACAATATGCAGGGTTCAGCTAGTTACATAACTCAGAAAAAACTAGTTACAGTCTTACAGAAACTAAAAAGAAAAGCTACTTACACCCCCAAAAATTATCATATACTCCTGAAAGACGAAAAGAATGATGGCACATGTATATCTGCTCTTGCCTCTTAAGACGATTCCTGAAAGGCCACAGAGCACTCCGAACTGAAGAACCTAATCCTCTCTTGGGTTGTTTCACATATGATGAAACTGGAATTTAGGCAGCCCCATACTCAGGCACCGACAAAAGTTCGAAGGAAAGCCTCGCAGGCACCAATACAACCTCTTTGGATCCTACAGATGGATTCTACTCTTCCTTCTTCTCCTTCCCTTTCCTCTCTTTAATCCATGATGAGCAAAATAGCGGCAACATTGTGCATGCAGCCTCAATCAACAAGCAAACCGGCAGCGCTGAGAAATCATCTCCAGATACCCCCATGAATTCAGCAAGCGCAACCCCAAGATATCCGCTGATGATAATAGACAGGGCAAGTGCAGACATGACAAAGGCCAGAACCGATCCCTCGCACCCAGAGGGGCAAAGGCTTGCGATAAGAACACTGAAGGGTAGCACCTTGAAGAACATGAGGCCCTCTAGCAGCCCTGAGAACACAATGGTGTATAAGGAGTCTGATATTCCCACCTTCCTGTACACTCCCTGGACAAATAACACGTCTGACAACATTACGACTGCTGTGATGAACTGCAGAGCTGATAAGACCTTGCGTGCAGAAGTTGTCTTGAAGCACTTGTTGTATGCCATGCTCCAAGCCAAGAGAGCCACTTGCCCAAAAACCTTGGATAAACCGATGATGGATGAGTCAAGTCTTAACACTTCAGTCTGGTAGAAGAACATGGTCCCGAGTAGAAACGGTATGGCAGCATAGGACACTGAAAACCATATGACTGACCAGAATATTTCCGGCATACAGAGCGCGTACGACAGCTCTTTGGTTTGTTTACGGATGCTGGAAATCACTGATGTATTAGTAGTCGCCTTTGGGAGTTTGAGGGAGCTCTCAGGTATAGCCACAGTAGTGAAGAACTGGAGCACGAGAACGATTGCGAAAAATAGGAACATGAGTTTGGGGGAAAAGTAGCTGAGAGCAATGCCACCTAGGAGGTTTCCTAACGCGCCAGCAGAAGCGCCAAACATACAAGCAAAGGATTGAAGCTGACCCCCTGAGGAAGAGGTTGCCTGCTTCCCGGCCTCCGCTACAATGGCATCATTGGCAACCTCACATATGGATGCACCAAAGTTGCTCAAGAGGAGAAAAATTGTAAGAACCGGAAGAGAAAGAGACGGCCAGAGGGCAATTCCTAACCATGAAACTGCCTGCAAGAGAGCTGCAACCACAGCAATAAGAGGTTATGTTAGAGTAGTCAACTATATTAGGAGAAACAGTTGTGGTGTTGTGTAGCACACAGTGCGCATCTTCAGAAGCATCAGTTATGGCGTTTCACAGGGTGATAAATATGAGTAAATCACACTAATTTTCCTTATGCATCTGATTGTGCTAATTATATATTAACAAAATATCAGTGGACTTCCAACAATTGGCCTGTCAAGCTCGAAATCACTTGGTTGGGCTTTTTTTATGCCAATGTGTTCATGAAGTGATCGAGAAAGACAAGATATCATAGTCACTAAAATCGCCATAGCTCCCTGAGTTTACTTAACTGCTCAGATATCTAAACCAAGGGGGTCAATGGATTGAGCTAACTTCTAAATGATGTGAACTAAAAAAGAGAATCAAAGACCAAAGTGATTCTAGTCAATTAAAATTTGATGGTATTGCACAAATTATGAATTCAGCATGGAATCTGAGGATGTGCAATCTTAAGTTTTGTGATGCTGGGATATGACAGCACACCATTCGTCCATCTTTCGAATTTCATCATAACACTTGTGCACGGCAAGGGCCACATCCAAGGCTGAGAAAAGATACACGATGACACCCTGGTTGCTGCTCCAAAAGGCTACTCCGCCGAAAGATGGAGAATGATGGTAATCAGAAGAAAAAACGAAAAGGGAAAGTGAAAGTGAAAGAAGACAAAACGCATGTGAACAATCAAGAGGACAATTGTGTTCAAGTATATTCTTTGCAGCGTTGTCATTCGCCACATGACACCGATGTACAAACAAGTGAACAGCACGCAAGAAAGGAATGTGGAAAGCTCTAGCGTGGTTCGTATCATTTTTCTTCCTTTCTCCAAAGACAGCGCAAAAGAGTAAAATATCCAGCTGCACGTTCCTACACTGCTCAGAATTCCTACACCTCGTCTAATCAGTGATCAAGTGCAGTGAAAAGGCGAAATTGTGCGCGCAACATGGACAGTGCAGGGAAAGTGAAAATCTCGGGGAATTATGATTCTGTATCGCGAGCGTGGTTCCGATCATTCCAGGTTAACCGGTAAAGGGAGGTACGGAATCGAGCGTGGTTCCGAGCATTCCACGTTATTATCCGTTAAAGTAAGGTGGGTATGGAATCACGACGAGGATCATGGCGTCGGTCGCAGATTACGGAAACGGGCGTTGTCGGTAGATCTGAAAAGAAAGGCAATGCGATAACGTGGGGGGTAAAGGGAGGGAGGGAGGGGACGTACCGCCGATGGCGACGTATGGCAGGCGGCGGCAGCCGCGGATGGGGACGGCGTCGGAGAGGAGGCCGAGGAGCGGCTTGGCGACCATGGGCAGGGTGGCGGAGGCCTGGAGGATCTGCAGCGAGGAGGAGGGGACGCCCATGGCGTCCTTGAGGAAGAAGTTGACGCCCAGCCAGGGGAAGAGCCGGAAGCCCTGCACCCAGAACCCCACCCCGATCACCCACCGCTGCGTGGCCGCCGCGGCCCTCTCGCCCTCCACCTTCTGCTCCTTCTCCATGGCCTCCCTCCTCCCGCAAATCCGACGGCACGGAGTCCCGGCTGATCCGCGCGTCGCCGGACCTTCTGTGGTCTGCTCTGCTCCCGATCCAAGGGAAGGGAATGAGGAGAGACTGAGAGCTCGTGGTGGCTCTTGTGTTGTACACTACCACCGGGGGTGGAAGGACACGTGGGATGGGTAGGTGTTATTTGGCCGAACTGAGAAGTGATGATGCATTGCAGGGGAATGGTTGGCACGAGAAGAACCAACACGTTGCCACGGCCACGCGGGCCCGGAGCCACGTGGGCCAGTACCAATCGTCCATGTGTGCATGGTGGGTCATCGCGTTCCAGGATGTCGGCATGCCTTCTCGGTCGGCCTCCGGGCCTTTTTCCTATAAAAAGAATATGTAGCTTCATCAGATTTGGATATTTGAGGTTCACAAATTGCGGGAGTCCCAAAATAGGCAAGAGTGGCGTTTTGGGAAGCATATGCTCCTGGTTTTGAAATGTGTTTTAAACGTCACAATTTTTGATAGAAAGTTTCGCGCGTACAACTCAACATTCTACATGTTCATACAGTCTTTTTTGTGAAAACCCACATCTTTTGTGTCGCGTGTGAAAAAGACAAAATTCGATGTTAATAAGGGATTTTTGTTAGATATTTTTTTTGCCTTTTTACACATGCCATAAAAAATGTTGGCTTTCCGCAAAACTTGACGTGCGCACATAGAATGTCGGATGTACATGCCATTTTTTTGCCCAGAATTTTTTGACATTTTGAAATGTTTAATACCTGTGGCAGGAGCATATACTCCCGTGTGCCAAAGTGAATATTCGGCAATTGGTTTCATTTTCTTATAGATTCTCCGCATTACAAAATCATCGGGTTCAACAATCATTGGCCCATAAATTTATGGTTGATATGAGAAAAAAATGGATTGGGCAAGGTATATCTGGTGGTTGCGCTTGCTGCCCTTGCAAATTGTAACCTCCCGTGAGGGCAAGGACAATGGCAGGGAGGCACGCGCTGGCAGTGGGGGCGGCAACAATGACGATACACGCTGACAACACGGTGAGTTGTGGCGGCGATGTTGTGATATTTAATGGTGGCTCGATAACATGGTGTGTATAGGGTAGGTTGCATCTCCCTCTCTCTATATAGAGTGAATTGGGGTGAACTGAGGGTGTGATAGTGACTCCATATAGTGAAATCTCTACAAATTCGTAAGTGGCACTTGGGCTTTGAAAAACTTGTTCATGTATATCCTGACGTCGAGCATACCATATGGCCCAAAGGGTGACCAACATCCGGGTGAACTGAGAGTGTGACATCGACTCCATCAATGAAAAGATCCGTGTTTAGCGTCAGGTTCTCTCATTGGATGCATGGCGTACACTAGTTCCACATCAGCCAGAGCCCAAACGCAGCGAGAGACTATGCAATCCATGAGTGAGTGCCTCCTTGAATCCTCCACACGCAGAGAGTGCAGTTGTTGCAAGTGGCCATGTCGCGATGATGGAGAAGATCCGCTGATAAGCTATGTATCTTTTTTAACTGATAAGCTATCTATTTAGTTAAGCTTCAACTAATCGTTTTTTCTGTTTCTTCTCCCATGTTGTTTGTCTCCCCGTCCAAAACGAATCCGACAACTATTGTGGGATGAACGAATCGGCAGGTATTTAGAGCGCACATTACGGCTACCCAGGGCGGCCGCCCATACTCGCCCCTATGGTGGCGCCGCTACGGTGTTATTAATGTCAAAAAATACAATTTCGTCAAATTATTCTGGTGCCACATACTTGTTTAAATTTTGTTTCCAACAACCTTGTGTGAACTTGGTTGCTTATTTTATAGAATATAGTCCGGCCAGTGTAAAATACGTTTTTCTGTGTATTAGAAATAAAAGAAACTATATTGGTGTCTTGTCCATCTAAACATACATCTATACAATTGGCAACAATTTATAGGGGCTATAGCAGTGCAACAACAAAACTACATAAGCAATCAGTGCTCCTCAAGTTAGTTAGTCAACATATCCGTTAAACTGTTTGAATTTATTTGAATAGTCAAGCTTGTCTTGCTTTCATGTCCAAGTTCATAGTATATTAACTACGTAGACATATTTGTGATTTTTTTTACTAAATTACTATGCAGGAAGATATGTTAACATCGACAGGTCCACGTAGAGGATTAATAGTGTTTGATCATATATATATTGAGTTCAGTCTAAAGGTGAAGGGTGATCCTGATGAAGATTTTAGCAAAGGTGTGAATGTGAATGTTGGAGCGGGATGGCTATTATAGCCGCAACCATCCCGGACGGAACAAGTAAAACTGACTCCTCTATAGGGACCGAGAGTATATCGACCAGAGGGGGGGGGGGGTGAATGGGAGATTCAAAAATTCTTTCGAATGTTTTGCATCAAGCTCAAACACAACAGTGGAATAAACTTGAACAAAATGAAACTTAGGCACGTATCCTACTGAGAACAAATCTTTCGATATAGAAGGCAATGATGCCTCGAGCATAGTATACTATGAGCTTGACTATCACGACGGTAATACAATGCGCAAGCAATAGCAATAGCATGAGGAGAGACAAAGTGCAAATAGTGAGGTAAATACTGGCAGAGATGAAAGTACTGAAATAGAATGATATGCAGCAGTGTACATGCGAAAGATAAAAGATCAATGAGTGAAAAAAATACATGATCAACACAGAGCACGAAACATAATTCCTAAATGAGATAGAGAGTAAATAGAATGAACCAGAGGTGCTCGAGGGCGACAAGTGTATTTGGTAGACCAGTTCATCCTTCTGCCAAAGGACTACATCTGGTTGGAGAGACTTGTGATTGAACACAAGAGCAAACCTCTCTCCATCATATTCTCCTTCAACTAGGAGCTGATCAGACTTTAGTTGTTTTCACTCGTGGTAGATGCTTGTCGGCGATCTCCAAACCTTTGACAGACTTCCTTCGCAAACCATAATTACTCTTGGTTGCTAAAGATCTTGCTCGGCGAAGAGAGCGACTCTTCAATTACTCGAGCCAACACCGATCCGTCTAGAGAGTACGCAGCTCGCAAGAGTAATAGGTACAAGAACTCTGACTCAGAACTACTGTGATGCTCAATGTCAGTGTCAAAACCGGCCGATCTCGGGTAGGAGGGGTCCCAAACTGTGCGTCTGAGGATCGAAGGTAACAGGAGACAAGGGACGTGATGTTTACCCAGGTTCGGGCCCTCTTAGTGGAGGTAATACCCTACTTCCTGCTTGATTGACTTTGATGAGTATAGGGCTTACAAGAGTTGATCTACCTCGAGATCGTAATGGATAAACCCTAGATGCCTAGCCTGTATGATTGTGTTCGTCTCGGCGGACTAAACCCTCCGGTTTATATAGACACCGGAGGGGACCAGGGTTGTACAAAGTCGGTTTACAGAGAAAGAAAACTATACGACTAGCCGCCAAGCTTGCCATCCACGCCAAAGAGAGTCCCATCCGGACACGGGGAAATGCCTTCTATCTTATCTTCATGGCCCATTAGTCCGACCCACGTCACATAGCCCGACCATCAAAGGACCCATTAATCCAGGACTCCCTCAGTAGCCCCCGAACTTGCCTTCAATGACGATGTAGTATCCGGCTTTGCAAGGCGGGTTCTCCATTGTACTTCAGATTGACGATAGTTCGGCTGCACAGTAAATACCATTTTCTATCGTTTCTTCGCTGCCGTCGCCTCGGCTTCCACGTGTCAAATGAATGTGAACAGTCTAGTTTTTTTACAAATAACCCCTTGATCGTGCGGGAAAGGCGCCTATTTAAAGAGATTAATTAGATCTCAGAGACCATTCCCCACCCCGCGGAAATCCTTAGAACTCTCCATAGGAAATCGCCCAAAAATGGCTAGTGCTCCTAGCTCTTCCTCGCGCCCAATGGCCCTCAAAAAGGCGACTTGGAAGTTGTTCAGTATCCCACGCCCATCTGAGCAAACTTCAGACGCAGGGATATCTTCCGCCCGTGGATCTAGTCTCGGTTCGGGCTGGATTAACTTTCATCGACGGTGAAGCCCTGGCGGAGAATTTCCCCAATCCTTCTAAAGAGGAGCGGGTGTGCTTCATCTCCTTCCTCTTGAGAGGCATAGGATTTCCTATTCATCCTTTCCTCAGAGGTCTACTGGAGTATTATGGCCTTCAACTGCACAATCTGATGCCGGGCTCCATCCTGCATATCGCGGGCTTCATTGCTCTTTGCGAGTTGTTCCTAGGCTGCGAGGCTCATTTCGAGCTATGGCGGAAATTTTTCTGCCTCGTCCCCCGCTCCCAAAAGGGATCTATATTCGAGGTGGGCGGCGCTGAAGTATGGCGCATAGCCGGGACTGGATGCCGTCCGGCACTCCGAAGAAGGCATCCGAGGAGTGTCCCTCAGAGTGGTTTTATATTGAAGATGTCATTCTTCCGGACCCAATCCCACGTGGTCTTCCCGAATTCTCCAGCGCTCCTTTAAAGAAGCGCGCCAGCTGGCGCCCCCGAAGCCTCGAAGAAGAAGATAGCGTGGAGGTTTCGAGACTAGCAAGTAAGATCAGAGTACTTGCCAACTCCGGGCTATCAATAATTGAGGTAATGGCAATTTCAATAACCCGATGCGTTAGCCGCTCCAATGTAGAGGTCTTCCCATGTGGAATTATAATGGGGAGGACGATGCGTCCCGTTGTCTGCGCAAAGGTCCAGACAATTTTGCCGCCCTGGCCACCATCTTAGCTCACCTGTACAAAGGGGAGAAGGAAGACTTCGCTCGTTTGACATTCCGGGAAGGCTTTTCCATGTACAACCCCATCCCCTGGTTGAGTTTTTCGATTATTAGCCTTATTCAACCTTTTTCCAGAGTTTATGCTAATCGAACTTAATCCGGCTACTTTTAATAGGAATGGAGAAAGGTTGTCGAGGGGATCTACGGCCGCGCTCCGTAGCCAGAGGACCATGTTCGAGAACTGGATCCCGGATATATTCATAGAACTTAAGGAGGGAGTCTTTTATCAGACAAGCTATGATGGCACAGAAGTGGCTATTATAGCCGACTACCCCGGCCTTCTCCCCTCCTCTCATGTAAGTACCCAGGAGACGTCTCCTCCAAAAGAGTTTTCCGATTGCGCCTCACCCACCGCACCGTCTCATGCTCCGAAGGGGTGGCGCTCGTCTCGCCGAGCTGTATCAAAAGTGTCTTCTAAGAAGGCGAAACCTGCGCAGGGCGAGTCTTTGAAAAGAAGGGCGAACAGTGACAATACCGGGCCCCCGCCTTCACCAAAGAGGTATAGTTTTTGACATGCGCTTGGTGGATAGACTGAGTTGTGACGTTTTATGCTGGACCATTTTTCAGGAAGAGCATATGCCGGACTATATTCGGGGACCTCGCCGGCCATGTATCGACCAATCCGGCTCCGGACCCTGCCGTAAGGACTAGGGTTGATACGGGCAAAATGTCGAACTGTCATCTCCAAGAGGATTCAGATGATGTATCCGTCACCAATTCTGAAGTGGAGAGTGCAATGAATCATTATCGGCGGAAAAGAGGCCATGCGCGATCCCAGTTTTACCGTAGAGGCATTCCATGCCCTCAACTCTGCGGATGCATATATCCGAGCTGCTCGGGATGGGCTTGCCGGAGCCACACACTAGCTTTCAAAGGATATGCAGGTAAGAGCTTTTTGTAGATTCAATACTCATGTGCCAGTAGCCCCTGAGACTTGAAGCAGTTTGGCCCAACTGATTTAAGGGTCGTTGTATTATCAGGTACTCACGGAGAAAAACAACATGCTATCCAAGGAGCTTGAAGAATGTCGGACCAAGCTAACTGCTGTCACCGCCGAACTGGAGAAGTCCAAGAAGGCACCACATGGTAAGGTTAATCACTGTCCGAAAAATACGATTCTGCGCCAACAATGATTTTTAAATATGCACTGTTTTGTTTATGGCGGCAGGATCGCCGAATCAGCTGGAGGATAGACTGAAGGCTGCGCAGGCGGATAAATAGCATGTCAAAAGGCAAGAAGCCGCTGGTCAACGTATATTGACATGGACCAGGGATGAGAAGAACAAACTACAGGATGCCAACATCAAGCAAGCCGAGGAGCTAAAGGACGTAAGAGCCCAACTGTTGGATGCCTTGAAGGAAAACCGGAAGCTAAAAGGCGGCATATTTAGTATGTCCCTGAACCTAACTTTCATAAGATCCCCTGATGGAAATTCTTTATGAGATTTGTTCCTGTAGTTTGTTAATTGGGCGACCCGAAGGGGAAGTGTCCGGATTGCAAGCCGACTTGCTGAAAGAGCTATCCAAAGTGCACGAGCGAGCTTGGAAAGCAACGAGGAATATGGTAAGGCTTTATGGCCATCCGATTCTCCTCTAGGAATGATGGGGGAGCTCGTGGAGTTATTCAAGGGAGCTCGTCTTCGTTTTGAGCTGTGGAAGGCACGGTATACCGGACTTGATCCGAACCATATGGCCCGGGTCAGACCTCGGGGACCAGACGGACAAGAAATTCCGGTTAGCTTGGTGTACGACCAACTAAAGATAGCCGCCAAATTTTCACAGCAGGACTGTAAACTAGACAACCTGATAGATGGCATAGATAAAGAGTAGGCACGTGATTTTATGTGACAATACACTTTATCATCAAACTTATCTCCGACCCAATTGTAAAAGATTGTCATGGCAGACTTTCCGCTTCAACCTCTGAAACCCCAAGGGTGGAGTGTTTCCGAATACTATATCTGTGGGAAACACCAAGTATGTTCGGAAACCAGGCGATCCGGTCATAATGCTTGAACAGACAAACTATATTCAGGGAGTTATGTTATATTACTTTTTAACGTAAGAAACATCTTCCAGAAAGAATAGTTCCGTTAAGGGTTCCTCTCCCTGGGTCGGCATGCGTTTATGCATGACTAAGCTGTGATGCGAAAGAATCACATGAGTCTTTGTATTTTGGTAGTTTATATTGCTACGAAGGCAGTTTGTCGTTTGTCCGCCGACCAATTATTCCCTTAAGAACGCTAGCTTTCGGCTTCACCCATCTGAGGTACATATCCGGATGACCCGGTTGTAACAATCGCAGAGGTGCTCCCTTTATGCCCTAGCCGAACAAGTGGGAACATAGGGCATAAGCACAGGAGCCAGGCAACCCAGCTTGGCAAAAACTTAAGTCATAGAGGTGCATATGATGGCGAAGACAGGATGTATATGAGCAAACAACACACATATATATGGTGAGCTTTATGCTCGAAATGATAATAAGCTTCTATTGAAGGAAGCCCCCAGTTATGGTGGGGTGTGTACATTTAAGGATGTGTACCCCTCAAGTGTGCGGCTTACCCGAACACACGCTAGAAGTCGTAAAAGAAACGAAAAGAAAAAAGGAAAAAAGTGAAAAAGGAGAAAAAGGTAACGAACAATGTGTCCGGACTTAGGCGTAGAATCTTCGGAGTCTGGCAGCGTTCCATGGGTTCGGCTCTAAGGGATTTTCCGATGCATTGCGAAGGCTATAGGCTCCTCCAGTGAGAACTTCATCTATAATGAAGGGACCCTCCCATTTGGGCTTGAGCTTGTCCTTTTTCTTCTCTAGTAGGCGTAGAACGAGTTCACCGACATTATAAGTCTTAGCCCGCACTTCTCTGCTTTGGTATCTTCGAGCTTGTTGTTGGTAGAATGCGGAACGGGCTTTTGCGACAACGCGCTCCTCCTCCAGACCATCTAAGTCATCTTGCCTATCGATCTCGGCCTCTCTCTCCTCGTACATGCGCACTCGGGGTGAGTCATGAATAATATCGCAGGGCAGGACAACCTCTATGCCATACACCATGAAGAACGGTGTGTATCCGGTCGTGCGATTGGGTGTGGTCCGCAGCCCCCAGAGTACAGAGTCAAGCTCCTCGACCCACTGTTTATCCAACTCCTTTAAGGATCGCACTAGTCTGGGTTTGATGCCGCTCATTACTAGGCCATTGGCCCGTTCAACCTGAACGTTTGTTTGGGGGTGATACACGGAGGCATAATCGAGTTTAATACCTAGATTAGCACACCAATTTTTCACCTCATCGGCTGTGATATTAGAGCCATTGTCCGTAATAATGCTATGTGGGACACCGTAACGATGTACGACACCGGAGATAAAATCTATCACCGGTCCGGCTTCAGCCGTTTTTACTGGTTTGGCCTCTATCCAATTAGTGAATTTATCAACCATAGCCAGTAAGAATTTCTTCTTGTGGCTTCCCCCCTTTAAGGGGTCCGACCATGTCTAGCCCCCAGACCGCAAAAGGCCAGGTAATGGGGATTGTTCTTAGGGTTGTGGGCGGCATATTGCTTTGGTTGGCAAAGAGCTGGCACCTGACACAGCGCTGCACAAGGGCCCGTGCATCTGCTCGGGCTGTGGGCCAGAAAAAACCTGTGTGAAAGGCCTTGCTTACGAGGGCCCGAGCTGCGGCGTGATGGCCACCGAGGCCAGCATGTATTTCGGCCAAGAGTTGCCGCCCCTCCTCTTCGGAGATACATCTTTGAAGGACTCCAGTAGTGCTTTTCTTGTAGAGCTCTCCTTCATGAACCTTGTAGGCTTTCGAGCGTCGAACGATGCAACGAGCCTCATTCTGGTCCTCAGGGAGCTCTCACCTATTAAGGTAGGCCAGGAAGGGTTCAGTCCATGGAGCGATTACCGCCATGATTACATGGGCGGAAGGCGTTGGTTCTGTGACTGAGCCCCCGATGATGTCCGAATCGCGTTCGGCATCCGGGGGTGTGATCGACGCCGGACTGGTATTTCCGCTCTCGTCCTGCCATACCACAGATGGCTTAAAGGGCCTTTCCACGAAGGTGTTAGGCGGGACGGGGTCGCGTTTAGCGCCCATTCGAGCAAGGATGTCCGCTGCTTGGTTACTGTCTCGGGCCACATGATGAAACTCGAGCCCCTCGAACCGAGCTAATATTTTGAGCACGTCATTGCGGTAAGCTGCCATCTTTGGATCTTTTGCATCGAATTCTCCGTTTATTTGGGATATTGCGAGGTTTGAATCCCCGCGCACCTCGAGGCATTGTATGCCCATAGAAACAGCCATCCGGAGACCATGCAGTAGTGCCTCATATTCGGCTGCGTTATTGGAGTCTGTATACATGATTTGCAATACGTAACAGACTGTGTCCCCTGTAGGGGATGTTAGGATGACACCGACCCCCAATCCGGCTAACATTTTAGAGCCGTCGAAGTACATTACCCAGTTGGAGTATGTGCCGTACTCTTTAGGGAGTTCGGCTTCTGTTCATTCGGCAACAAAGTCGGCCAACACCTGAGATTTAATAGCTCAGCGTGGTTTGTATGTTATTTCAAATGGTAGGAGCTCGATGGCCCATTTTGCAATGCGTCCGGTGGCATCTCGATTGTTTATGATGTCATTGAGTGGTACCTTGGAGGCCACCATGATCGAGCACTCTTGAAAGTAGTGTCGCAGCTTCCGAGATGCCATGAAAACTGCATATGCTATCTTTTGATAGTGCGGGTACCGGGATTTGCATGGTGTGAGAACCGCCGATACGTAGTATACGGGTTTTTGGAGTGGGAATTTATGTCCCTCTTCCTCTCGTTCAACGACGAGTACTGCGCTCACCACCTGGTGAGTTGCAGATATGTACAGTAGCATAGGTTCGCCGATGTTAGGTGCGGCAAGGATTGGGTTGTTTGCTAGTAGAGTTTTTATTTCTTCCAACCCGGCTGTTGCCGCGTCCGTCCACTCAAAGTGGTCGGTACGTCGAAGCAGGCAATATAGCGGCAGCACCTTCTCTCCCAATCTGGAGATAAAGCGGCTCAAGGCTGCCACGCACCCAGCTAGTTTTTGGACCTGCTTTAGGTCTGTTCGTATTGCCAACTGTGACAAGGCTCAGATTTTGGCCGGGTTTGCTTCGATTCCTCTATTGGAAACAATGAACCCGAGCAGCTTTCCGGCCGGAACGCCAAAAACGCATTTTTCCGGATTGAGCCGTATGTCATACGTTCGAAGGTTGTCGAATGTAAGATGCAAGTCGTCTACCAATGATTTGACATGTTTAGTTTTGATGACTACATCATCTACATATGCCTCCACCGTCTTGCCAATTTGTTTTTCCAGGCATGTTTGAATCATGCGTTGGTAGGTGGCGCCGACGTTTTTTAGTCCGAAAGGCATAGTGTTAAAGCAGAAAGGCCTGCACGGAGTGATAAATGCCGTTGCGGCCTGATCGGATTCCTTCATCTTAATCTGATAGTATCCGGAGTATGCGTCGAGGAAACACAGTGAACCATGTCCTGCAGTTGCATCAATGATTTGGTCAATGCGGGGCAGTGGGAAGGGGTCCTTAGGGCAAGCTTTATTGAGGTATTTAAAATCGACACAAAGGCGCCAGGATTTGTCCTTCTTTGGCACCATGACCAGGTTTGCTAGCAAATCCGGGTGTTTTATCTCTCGAATAAACCCGGCTTCAAGTAGTTTGGCTAGCTCCTCCCCCATAGCTTGTCGCTTGGGTTCGAAAAATCGTCGTAGCATTTGCTTAACTGGCTTGAACCCCTTTATTATGTTGAGGCTGTGTTCGGCCAGTCTGCGTGGGATTCCTGGCATATCCGAAGGCTGCCAGGCAAAGATGTCCCAATTCTCGCACAGGAATGCTCTTAGAGCGGCGTCGACCGCCGGATTCAGCTGTGCTCCAATGGCTGCTGTTTTATTAGGATCCGTCGGGTGAACTTGGAATTTGACTATTTCGTCTGCTGGCTTGAAAGAATTGGATTTTAGGCCTTTATCGAGGATTACGTCGTCTCTATCCACTGTGGAACGTAGAGCGGTGAGCTCCTCGGCCGCAAGGGCCTCGGATAGTGCCTCGAGGGCCAGGGATGCAGTTTTGTTTTCGGCGCAGAGTGCTATGTCCGGATCACTGGTGATAGTGATAACTCCGTTGGGCCCGGGCATTTTGAGCTTCATGTACCCGTAATGAGGTATGGCTTGAAAGCATGTGAATGCATCTCGCCCCAACAGTGCGTGATATCTGTTGTTGAAAGGTGCCACCTGGAAGATTAACTCTTCAGATCTGTAGTTCTCCGGCGTGCCGAATACCACATCAAGTTTAATTTTTCTCGAACATTGCGCTTCTCAACTGGGAATAATGCCTCGGAAGGTTGTACTGCTCTGCTCGATGCGGCTCTTGTCCATTTGCATTTTGTCGAGCGTGTCCTCATAGATGAGGTTCAATCCGCTGCCACCGTCCATGAGCACTTTAGTGAGCCGAAAGCCGTCCACAATTGGGTTTAGAACTAAAGCGGCTGGTGCTCGGACTGATCGGGCCCGTGGTTCGTCAGTAGCGTTGAAAGTTATCGCCATGTCGTTCCAAGGATTTATTGCGGCTACTTGGTTGACTTCGGCGAGGTCGCGGAGCGCCCTTTTACGCCGATTATTTGAAGAAAAGGTCTCGAAGACCATAAATACATTGAGATCGTTATCCTCCGAGGAGTACTTCTCTGGGGTAGTGTTGGTGAGGATGGCCTCACCGCTCTTAGCCACCTGCCGGAGTATCCAACATGCCCGAAGGCTATGTGTTGGTTCTGAATTCGGCATCGTGTGTATCTGACAAGGCTTGTCGAGCCATTCATCAAGGACAGTTCTGTGTCCCGTTAAGGGATTAATTTTCTTGTCCGTGGAGTGATGATCAGGTGCCCCGTGAGGGTGCATCCTTTTTGCCCGACCGGTGGGTGGCTTAAAGGCCGGTGGTTCCCACCAAGCTGTCTGGGCTTTCCAGGCGCTTTCCATTGCGTAGTACTTCTGTACTATGTGTGCCAAATTTGCAAAGTGCATTATGCGGCATCGGTTGAGGGCATTGAGGATCCCCTCGTTTGTATAGTTGCGGCAAGAGACTGATACCGCTTTGTCATCACATCAATCTTTGATCTTGTTTTTAACAAGTAGGAATCTAGCCCAAAAGTGATGGACTGTTTCCTGAGGTTGCTGCCGTACATACATTAAGTCGCATATGTCCGGGGACCGGAATTTCTTGGAGAGTATTTCTTGTGGTGGGCAGGTAGGCTTAAATCCGAACTCTGAGCCACTGTGGAATCCGGACTTTGAAGATTTCCGAGGTCACTGGCCCAGGATCCGGAGTGTCCTGGGGGTTTTTAGGCTCAACGCCTGGTTCTATGTTCGGAGGATAGATGCTCTCTTCTTGAAGATGGGTGTCCGCCTCGCAGGGCTCGGAGATCCGAACATAGTTTGTTTTTAGCATAGGAGGAGCGGTATCCTCAACTTGCTCTTCCACAACTGTCACCAGGTGGGTGACAGGTGGAGACCTGATTCCCTCTGATCGGGTTTAAGCCCAATCAGATCATAATCTGTTGCGACCCCAGGGCGGCGATGCGATCTAGCAGTTCATTTAAAGACGAGATATCTGCCGGATCCATCTTATCGACGCTTTCGGGGTTGATGCGGAGATGATTTTTGGCAATCTGGGGACCGCCTTGGGCTTAATGGCTGGGCGGGCGCCCATAGTGAAACTGCCGAGCTGGAGGATCTACCCAGGAACTAGGGCCCTTCCAGAGGTGATTTTGTCGTTGATGACAAGGCGAGCCATCGATCCTTCTATCGACAACATAGAGGAACTCTCAGTGAAAGCACCAATGTCGGTGTCAAAACCGGCCAATCTCGGGTAGGGGGTCCCGAACTGTGCGTCTGTGGATCGAAGGTAACAGGAGGCGGGGACACGATGTTTACCCAGGTTCGGGCCCTCTTAATGGAGGTAATACCCTACTTCCTGCTTGATTGACTTTGATGAGTATAGGGGTTACAAGAGTTGATCTACCTCAAGATCGTAATGGCTAAACCCTAGATGCCTAGCCTGTATGATTGTGTTCGTCTCGACGGACTAAACCCTCCGGTTTATATAGACACCGAAGGGGGCCAGGGTTGTACAAAGTTGTTTTACAGAGAAAGGAAACTATACGACTAGCCGCCAAGCTTGCCATCCACGCCAAGGAGAGTCCCATCCGGACACGGGGAAAGGCCTTCTATCTTGTACCTTCACGACCCAGTAGTCCGTCCCACGTCACATAGCCCAACCATCCGAGGACCCCTTAATCCAGGACTCCCTCACTCAACCACTGTCTAAGTTTTAGTTCTTGATTTTCTTCCAGTGGATTTTAAACTCAAATCTCTCAGAGAGGGGATGCTCAATCAATCTTCTCAGAAATCTTAAGCGGAGCAGCCAATGGACAATGTTGGAGTGGGGTGGGTATTTATAGCCGCAGCCTTCCCAGATGGGAAATGACCATAATGGACATGCGGGTCAACCAATGGCCGAACGACATGAGTCCAGTGGTCGTAAATTTGAGCACAATGGTAACATTCCTTGTGAAGGAAGAAATGCTAACTCCTTAGTCCAAAAGATATCTCCTGCACCACCGAAGAACTATGTCTTCTGCGGATAGGTAATCATTCATAGCATAAAGAGATTTCTCTCAGTCTTGCATAGGTTTGGGCTAAGCATCATAGCGGATCTAAGCTTCGGGAACCTATACCCCTCTTAATAGTAAGGAGGTCCTATGACTCAAGAAAGATAAAGAGAGGAAGAACAATGAAATGAATGCTATGTCTTTGTTTCACCTCCGGTCTTCTCAGTCAATTCTCTTCAGACGAACACCGAACCAATTGCTTCACATCAGCAATAGATTTTAAGGGGTCAACTTCTTCACATCAATCTTCTCGCCTGAACGGCCTCGAGAGATATGACTGAATCTTCTATGAATCTCAAATATCCTTCGGTGAAGTTCCTCGAACTTGGCACCAAAGATGGTATTCTCTTTGGTTCTGTATGGACTATTTCTCTCTGTGTGCACTAGCAAACAAATCAGTCCCCGCCTAGTTCTGTCAACGGTCTCCAAAACACAAGAGGGCAATAATGGCACCAACAATCTCCCCCTTTTTGGACGATTGTTGACAAAACATAATACATCAAAAGTAGATGAAGTGAAATGATGTAGTGTGTGAATTAACCAAGAGACGAAAGAAAATTTACGAAGATGAACACGCTCCCCCTGGGTGTAAGCATTATACTGAAGATTTTTCATTGAGGCCATGCTTGAGAGATAAACTGGAAGGTAGCAATGTGAATCTTCGTGCGAGAAGCCTTGTTGTATGTTAGCATCAGTACCATTGATCAATGGTCTCATTCCTGTCTGAGATGTTTCCTGTGACACACAACCTTTGAAAAAGATTTGTTAATGATTATGAATACTTTCAAATGATTTGTCACAGAAATAAGCCATGAATATTTACTCAGAACAGAGTTTGAATCCACACGAGGCATAGTAAGTCCTTGCAGATTAGATATGCAAAATGTATCACGGCATGGGATGCTACAGCTCGAAGTGAATGAGCTCCATATGGAGTTTTCCTTCACCGAGTATGAAGAGATAACAACTAGCAAAGGGAAAACATCACATCAGAAGGACTGAATTGGTATTTAGTTCGAGAAACGACTAAGTTCAGCCTGAAGACAATTTTGTTCTCCTGTATTGTTAGATAATACAACATAGTGAAGCAGGAAAAGAACGATACAAATATATCTCTTTTCAGAGAAATAAGCTAGTCAATCTCCTTCGAAGTATTATTACTTCACTTGCAACATAGATAAATATCGAACATAATCATTGCAAGGAAGTAAATATCGATAACACCTGCAACCAAATAACTGAAAGCAAATAGCATTGCAGGGGGGTACATGACGACAAAGTTCGCCAACATCACATGCGATGCTATAAAGTTTCATGACCAAAAAACAACAAATAGTTCAACGACGGATACCAAACTATTTGAAGGAAAAGCAAATGGCGAAAGAAATACCCCAGCAAATATCCCGCTCATCTATCCTCCCGATGTTCTTCTCCCCCTTTTTTATCAACAAGTGTCAAAAAGGAAAGATAATCCATGTGAGGAACTACTCGTCCAAAGAACCCTCAGAGCTGGAGCTATTTGGAGAAATAGAGTGAGCAATAGTTGAGGCCGAAGTAGGAGCTGGAAAAAAATCCTACGATCACGCAAGATCTATCTAGGAGATGCATAGCAACAAGAGGGGGAGAGTGTGTCCACGTACCTGAAGGAAATATGCCCTAGAGGCAATAATAAAGTTATTATTTTATTTCCTTATATCATGATAATGTTTATTATTCATGCTAGAATTGTATTAACCGGAAACTTGATACATGTGTGAATACATAGACAAAACAAAGTGTCCCTAGTATGCCTCTACTAGACTAGCTCATTAATCAAAGATGGTTAAGTTTCCTGACCATAGACATGTGTTGTCATTTGATGAATGGGATCACATCATTAGAGAATGATGTGATGGACAAGACCCATCCGTTATCTTAGCATTATGATCGTTGAGTTTTATTGCTATTGCTTTCTTCATGACTTATACATGTTCCTCTGACTATGAGATTATGCAACTCCCGAATACCGGAGGAACACCTTGTGTGCTATCAAATGTCACAACGTAACTAGGCGATTATAAAGATGCTCTACATGTGTCTCCGAAGGTGTTTGTTGGGTTGGTATAGATCAAGATTAGGATTTGTCACTCCGTGTATCGGAGAGGTATCTCTGGGCCCTCTCAGTAATGCACATCACTATAAGCCTTGCAAGCAATGTGACTAATGAGTTAGTTGCGGGATGATGCATTACGGAACGAGTAAAGAGACTTGCCGGTAACGAGATTGAACTAGGTATGAGGATACCGACGATCGAATCTCAGGCAAGTAACATACCGATGACAAAGGGAACAACGTATGTTGTTATGCGGTTTGACCGATAAAGATCTTCGTAGAATATGTAGGAGCCAATATGAGCATCTAGGTTCCGGTATTGGTTATTGACCGGAGATATGTCTTGGTCATGTCTACATAGTTCTCGAACCCGTAGGGTCCGCACGCTTAATGTTCGATGACGATTTGTATTATGAGTTATGTGATTTGATGACCGAAGTTTGTTTGGAGTATCGGATGAGATCACGGACATGAAGAGGAGTCTCGAAATGGTCGAGAGGTAAAGATTCTTATATTGGAAGGCTATATTCGGACATCGGAAAGGTTCTGAGTGATTCGGGTGTTTTTCGGAGTACCGGGCAGTTACGGGAATTCACCGGGAGAAGTAATGGGCCTTATTGGGCCATACGGGAAAAGAGGAGGCATGCCAAGGGGAGGTGGCGTGCACCCCCCCATGGGTCCGAATTGGACTAGGGGAAGGGGGCGGCTCCCCCCTTGCCTTTTCCTACCCTCTCTCTCTCTCTCTCTCTCCCTCTTTCTTTCTCTCCTACTCCGAAAAGGGAAAGGGATTCCTACTAGGACTTGGAAGTCCTAGTAGGACTCCATACTCTTGGCGCGCCCCTAGGGGGACGGCCTCTCTCCCTCCCTCCTTTATATACGTGGGAGGGGGCCACCCAAAAGACACACCGAGTCTTCTCTTAGCCGTGTGCGGTGCCCCCCTCCACAGTTAGACATCTCGGTCATATCGTCATAGTGCTTAGGCGAAGCCCTGCGCCGGTAACATCATCATCACCGTCGCCACGCCGTCGTGCTAACGAAACTCTCCCTCATCCTCAACTGGATCAAGAGTTCGAGGGACATCATCGTGGCTGAACGTGTGCTGAAACGGAGGTGCCGTACGTTCGGTGCTTGGATCGGTTGGATCACGAAGACGTTCGACTACATCAACCACGTTACTAAATGCTTCCGCTTTCGGTCTACGAGGGTACGTAGACACACTCTTCCCCTCTCGTTGCTATGCATCTCCTAGATAGACGTTGCATGAGCATAGGAATTTTTTGAAATTGCATGTTACATTTCCAAATAGTGGTATCAGAGCCAGGTTTATGCGTAGATGATATGCACGAGTAGAAGACAAAGAGTTGTGGGCGGTGATCGTCATACTGCTTACCACAAATGCATTATTTTGTTTCGGAGGTATTGTTGGATGAAGCGGCCCAGACCAACCTTACATGACCATGTTCATGAGACCGGTTCCACCGACAGACATGCAACTAGTTTTGCATAAAGGGGGCTGGTGGGTGTCTGTTTCTCCAACTTTAGTTGAATCGAATTTGACTGCGGCCGGTCCTTGTTGAAGGTTAAAACAACAAACTTGATAAATCAAAGTTGTGGTTTTGATGCATAGGTAAGAATGGTTCTTACTATAAGCCCGTAGCAGCCACGTAAAACTTGCAACAACAAAGTAGAGGACGTCTAACTTGTTTTTGTAGGGCATGTTGTGATGTGATATGGTCAAGACGTGATGAGATATAAATTGTTGTATGAGATTATCATGTTTTGTAGAAGTTATCGGCAACTGGTAGGAGCCTTATGGTTGTCGCTTTATTGTATGAAATGCAATTGCCATGTAATTGCTTTACTTTATCACTAAGCGGTAGCGATAGTCGTAGAAGCAATAGTTGGTGAGACGACAACGATGCTACGATGGAGATCAAGGTGTCAAGCCGGTGATGATGGTGATCATGACGGTGCTTTGGAGATGGAGATCAAAAGCACAAGATGATGATGGCCATATCATATCACTTATTTTGATTGCATGTGATGTTTATCCTTTATGCATCTTATTTTGCTTAGTACGGCGGTAGCATTGTAAGATGATCCCTCACTAAATTTCAAGGTACAAGTGTTCTCCCTGAGTATGCACCGTTGCTACAATTCGTCGTGCCAAGACACCACATGATGATCGGGTGTGATAAGCTCTACGTTCACATACAACGGGTGCAAGACAGTTTTGCACATGCGGAATACTCGGGTTAAATTTGACGAGCCTAGCATGTACAGACATGGCATCGAAACACTGGAGACCGAAAGGTCGAACGTGAATCGTATAATAGATATGATCAACATGGAGATGTTCACCATTGATGACTGCTCCATCTCACGTGATGATCGGACATGGTTTAGTTGATTTGGATCATGTATCATTTAGATGACTTGAGGGATGTCTATCTAAGTGGGAATTCTTAAGTAATTTGATTAATTGAACTTAATTTATCATGAACTTAGTCCTGATAGTATTTGCAAATTATGTTATAGATCAATAGCTCGCGATATAGCTCACCGTTTATTTTTTATATGTTCCTAGAGAAAAATAAGTTGAAAGATGATAGTAGCAATGATGCGGACTTGGTCCATGATCTGAGGATTATCCTCATTGCTGCATAGAAGAATTATGTCCTTGATGCACCGCTAGGTGACAGACCTATTACAGGAGCAGATGCAGACGTTATGAACGTTTGGCAAGCTCGGTATGATGATACTTGATAGTTTAGTGCGCCATGCTTTACGGCTTAGAACCGGGACTTCAAAAACATTTTGAACGACAAGGAGCATATAAGATGTTCCAAGAGCTGAAATTGGTATTTCGGACTCATGCCCGAGTCAAGAGGTATGAGACCTCTGACAAGCATTTTGCTTACAAGATGGAGGAGAATAGCTCAACCAGTGAGCATGTGCTCAGAATGTCTGAGTACTACAATCGCTTGAATCAAGTGGGAGTTAATCTTCCAGGTAAGATAGTGATTGGCAGAGTTCTCTAGTCACTATCACCAAGTTATTGGAACGTCGTGATGAACTATAATATGCAAGGGATGATGAAAACGATTCCTCAAGCTCTTCGCGATGCTAAAATCGGCGAAGGTAGAAATCAAGAAAAGCATCAAGTGTTGATGGTTGACAAGACCACTAGTTTCAAGTAAAAGGGCAAGGGAAAGAAAGGGAACTTCAAGAAGAATGGCAAGCAAGTTGCAACTCACATGAAGAAGCCCAAAGCTAGACCCAAGCCTGAAACTGAGTGCTTCTACTGCAAAGGAAATGGTCACTGGAAGCGGAACTGCCCCAAATACTTGGCGGATAAGAAGGATGGCAAAGTGAACAAAAGTATATATGATATACATGTTATTGATGTGTACTTTACTAGTGTTCATAGTAGCCCCTGGGTATTTGATACTGGTTCAGTTGCTATGATTAGTAACTTGAAACATGAGTTACAAAATGAACAAAGACTAGTTGATGGCGAGGTGACGATGTGTGTTGGAAGTGATTCCAAGGTTGATAAGATCACCATCGCACACTCCCTTTACCTTCGGGATTAGTGTTGAACCTAAAATAAATGTTATTTGGTGTTTGCGTTGAGCATAATATGATTGGATCATGTTTATTGCAATATGGTTATTCATTTAAGTCAAAGAATAATTGTTATTCTGTTTACATGAATAAAGCCCTCTGTGGTCATACGCCCAAGGTGAATGGTTTATTGTATCTTGGTCGTAGTGATACACATATTCATAATATTGAAGCCAAAAGATGCAAAGTTAATAATGATAGTGCAACTCATTTGTGGCACTGCCGTTTAGGTCATATTGGTGTAAAGCGCATGAAGAAACTCCATGCTGATGGGCTTTTGGAATCACTTGATGCTTGCGAACCATGCCTCATGGGCAAGATGGATAATACTCCATTCTCCGGAACAATGGAGCAAGCCACCGACTTATTGGAAATAATACATACTGATGTATGCGGTCCGATGAGTGTTGAGGCTCGTGGCAGGTATCGTTATTTTCTGACCTTCACAGATGATTCGAGCAGATATGGGTATATCTACTTGACGAAGCATAAGTCTGAAACATTTGAAAAGTTCAAAGAATTTCAGAGTGAAGTGGAAAATCATCGTAACAAGAAAATAAAGTTTCTATGATCTGATCGTGGAGGTGAATATTTGAGTTATGAGTTTGGCCTTCATCTAAAACAATGTGGAATAAGTTCCACAACTCACGCCACCTGGAACACCACAACATAATGGTGTGTCTGAATGTCGTAACCATAGTTTATTGGATATGGTGCGATCTATGATGTCTCTTACCGGTTTACCACTATCGTTTTGGGGTTATGCATTAGAGACAGCTGCATTCATGTTAAATAGGACACCATCTAAATCCATTGAGACAACCCCATATGAACTGTGGTTTAGCAAGAAACCTAAGCTATCGTTTCTTAAAGTTTGGGGCTGCGATGCTTATGTGAAAAAGCTTCAACCTGATAAGCTCAAACCCAAATCGGAGAAATGTGTCTTCATAGGATACCCAAAGGAAACTGTTGGTTACACCTTCTATCACGGATCTGAAGGCAAGATATTCGTTGCTAAGAATGGATCCTTTCTGGAGAAGAAGTTTCTCTCGAAAGAAGCGAGTGGGAGGAATGTAGAACTTGATGAGCTAATACCTTCTCCCAAATTGGAAAGTAGTTCATCACAGAAATCAGTTCCAATGATTCCTACACCAATAAGTGAGGAAGCTAATGATGATGATCATGAAACTTCAGATCAAGTTAATACCGAGCCTCATACGTCAACCAGAGTACGGTCCGCACCATAGTGGTACAGTAATCCTGTTCTAGAAGTCATGTTACTAGACCATGACGAACCTACGAACTATGAGGAAGCGATGATGAGCCCAGATTCCGTGAAATGGCTTGAGGCCATGAAATCTGAGATGGGATCCATGTATGAGAACAAAGTATGGACTTTGATTGACTGGCCCGATGATCGGCGAGCCATTGTGAATAAATGGATCTTCAAGAGGAAGACGGACGCTGATAGTAGTGTTACTATCTACAAAGCTCGAATTGTCGCAAAAGGTTTTCGACAAGTTCAAGGTGTTGATTACGATAAGATTTTCTCACTCATAGCGATGATTAAGTCTGTCCGAATCATGTTAGCAATTGCCACATTTTATGAAATCTGGCAAATGGATGTCAAAACTACATTCCTTAATGGATTTCTTAAAGAAGAGTTGTATATGATGCAACAAGAAGGTTTTGTCAATCCTAAAGGTGCTAACAAAGTGTGCAAGCTCCAGCGATCCATCTATGGACTGGTGCAAGTATCTCGGAGTTGGAATATACTCTTTGATAAGGTGATCAAAGCATATGGTTTTATACAGACTTTTGGTGAAGCCTGTATTTACAAGAAAGTGAGTGGGATTGCTACAGCCTTTCTGATAAGTATATGTAAATGATATATTGTTGATCAGAAATGATGTAGAATTTTCTGGAAAGCATAAAGGAGTGTTTGAAAAGAGTTTTTCAAAGAAAGACCTCGGTGAAGCTGCTTACATATTGAGCATCAAGATATAGATCAAGACGCTTGATAAGTTTTTTCAATGAGTACATACCTTTGGAACAGTCAAACAAGGAGTTCTTGCCTGTGTTACAAGGTGTGAAGTTGAGTAAAGACTCAAAACCCGACCACGACAAAAAATAGAAAGAGAATAAAAAGTCATTCCCTATGCCTTAGCCATTGGTTCTATAAAGTATGCTATGCTGTGTACCAGACCTATTGTATACCTTAGCATGATTTTGGCAAGGGAGTACAATAGTGATCTAGGAGTAGATCACTGGACAACGGTCAAAATTATCCTTAGAGGACTAAGGAAATTTTTCTCGGTTATGGAGGTGATAAAAGAGTTCGTCGTAAAGAGTTACATTGATGCAAGCTTTGACACCAATCTGAATGTAGGAGCAATTAGCTAGAGTAGCTCCGTGCAGAGCATTGCAGACATAGAAATTTGCAAAATAAATACGGATCTGAATGTGGCAGACCCGTAGACTAAAACTTCTCTCACAAGCAAAACATGATCACACCTTATTACTCTTGGGTGTTAATCACATAGCAATGTGAACTAGATTATTGACTCTACTAGAACCCTTTGAGTATTGGTCACATGGCGATGTGAACTATGGGTAAAGATGTGAACTATTGGTGTTAAATCACATGGCGATGTGAACTAGATTATTGACTCTAGTGCAAGTGGGAGACTGAAGGAAATATGCCCTAGAGGCAATAATAAAGTTATTATTTTATT
This sequence comes from Triticum aestivum, assembly GCF_018294505.1. Classification (NCBI taxonomy): domain Eukaryota; kingdom Viridiplantae; phylum Streptophyta; class Magnoliopsida; order Poales; family Poaceae; genus Triticum; species Triticum aestivum. The sequence goes on along the minus strand of NC_057796.1, from coordinate 335,461,594 downwards.
TCCTTATATAATGATAAATGTTTATTATTCATGCTAGAATTGTATTAACCGGAAACTTGATACATGTGTGAGAATACATAGACAAAACAAAGTGTCCATAGTATGCCTCTACTAGACTAGCTCGTTAATCAAAGATGGTTAAGTTTCCTGACCATAGACATGTGTTGTCATTTGATGAACGGGATCACATCATTAGAGAATGATGTGATGGACAAGACCCATCCGTTAGCTTAGCATTATGATCATTGAGTTTTATTGCTATTGCTTTCTTCATGACTTATACATGTGTCGGATCTTGGGTTCCAGCAAAACCCTCAAGGTTCGAACACTAGGGTGCGCACGAAGATCTCCTCCTACCGAATCACGCCCTCAGCCTCGCTGGGATCTCTAAGCTTAGCTCGACGAACTCGCAACACAAGGAACACATGATTTATACTGGTTCGGGCCACCGTTATGGTGTAATACCCTACTCCAGTGTGGTGTGGTGGATTGCCTCTTGGGCTGAGGATGAACAGTACAAAGGGAAGAACAACCTCCTGATGTGAGGTGTTCTTGTGCTTGGTGGGTGTGAGGATGGGTTGGATCTAGTCCAAGATGAGATGGCTGAGGCTCAGCTGTGATGAGCTAGTTACCTCCTACAGTGGTGGCTAATCCTATTTGTAGAGGCCCTGGTCCTCTCCCCAAATATTGAGCGGGAGGGAGCCAACAATGGCCAATTTGAAAGGGGACAGCTAGTACAAGCTATCCTGACTAAAGGTGGTCTTCGCCTGCAAAAGGCTCTGGTGGTGACGCCACCTTGGGCTCCATGGCGACCTTCGTCTTGCCGTCCTGCTGGTCTTGGTCTCGTTGCACCGATATGGAAACCTTTGCTTGACGCCTCGGTACTCCTCACATGCGCTTGCCTCCTTAGAACCAAAGAGGAAACAAGGACACTGTGCGCACTGGTGCCCGCCTGGTCTCGATCGTCATGGCTCACGTCATGAGAACCTCGTGAGGTTTGCCTTGCCTTGATCTCTCCGCCCCTCGCGAGCCAGCCTGGTGAGGCCGCTCCCGAGGAGGTCTTGCATCGTCCGCCTCGCGAGGCTTGGCCCCTCGCGAGGGTCTTGAAAGCTTGTTGGTGAAGATGGGTTGTATGGGCCTACTCGCAGAGCCACGCCGTGGGCTGCAGGCAAGCAAGTCTGGGGACCCCCGTTCCCAGAACACCGACAGTAGCCCCCGGGCCCAAGGCGCGCTCGGACTTGGCTTCGAGGCGAAGCGAAAGGGCAAGTGCAGAGCGCCGCGGGCACCAACAGCCTGCGGCCTTGGTCGACGCGTTGCGGTTGATTGGACGTGGGCGTCTCCGCTTCCCCACGCTGCCTCGGCAACTGCCCGACATGACGAGTCCCTGCTGCATGCAAGGAAAAACCATCATTACCTGTGATCATGGGGGCCACTGGTTGGCCTTCTCCTGCTATAAATGGGGAGGGGGAAGAGCCCCCATCGCCCATCTCTTCCCATTCCACTCGCTTCTCGCCCTTTGCTCCATTGCCAGTAGCGACACCAATGGCGCCCATCCGAAGGTTTTCCGCCGTGGAGAAAGGGAAGACTCCCCGCGATGAGCCAGGGCCGCTTCCACCGAAGAAGAGGCCGGTCCACCGTCGTGACGTGGTGGTGGTGCAAGAGGTGACCAGGCCTTGGTGCGAGCGGCCTCCTCCTGGGTATCCGTTACCCCTGTACGCCCAAGCCGAGGGCTCTGGAGGGAGAGGCAGCGAGCGGCGGCGCGCACGTTGCGGCCATGGTCGCCGTACCGCGGCGGCGCGCGTCGCTGCCCCTGGAGTCCACGCCGCGGACTCCTCGCGCGAACTTGTGCTGTGGGCGGCGATGCCCCCGAGCACTTGGATCCGCTTCCCTTCCTTCTTCTCTGCCGAAATGCCGCCGAGGGGGCCCCTCGAGCTTTGGCTGCAACACGCCGACTGTGACGCGCCGTCGACTGGAGCGGAAGTCGAGGCCGTCTCCTCGGGCAAGATCTTCATGACCCGAGGCTGGGGTGAGGTCGCTCGAGTGTGCCGTGCGGAGGGCGCCCTCGCGATCCACTTCGAGTACAACGGCGCCTCCACGCTGTCCTTCAAGGTCTTCAATGCAGAAGGCCACCGCCTGGAGTGCTGCTCCGGAAGGGGCCGTCAGGATGGCGCCGCCGCAGGGGTAGGGCCTGCTGTTCGCGTTGCCAGCGACTCCTCTGGAAGTAGCAGCGACGCCCGGGAGTCTAGCGATTCTCCCGAGCTCTACGAGACTCTAGAGACGAGCGACGACAGCTACGTGCCCCCAAGCTCTCGCCGCGCCCGGAGCAGGGCTGCAGCGTCCGGCCGTCGCAACCGCTGATCTGGATGAGGTTGGCGCCAGCCTCCCATGGCCCACTGTTGATGATGGCGTCGGCCACTGGGCGCGTGTAGATAGGGCTCCTAGAAGTTCTTTCCTTTTGTTCCCTGCGAGGAATCGAGAAGTACCCCGTGGGGGCGTATAAAGGGTCCGCGATGTCCTTTGTTGATATTATCCATATTATGAAGTTGTGCGTGTGTGTGCCCCGTTTTGGCTCGGTTTCCCCTTTCCAACCTCGCGACGGCTTGGTGCTCTACGCCGATAGGTCCCGGTCCCCAGGCAGGCTTCAGCCGTCGCTGGTATGCCAGGCCGTGATGCCGTGGTCAAGGCCAGGAGGTGAGCGGCCCGAGGTCCAGTAAGAGCCCCTGAGACGCGATGCTCAGGATGTCCCCTTTGGCGCGCAAGCGACCGCCGAGGGGCAGGAAAGGGAGACTACGTTGCCGTAGAGGGGCAACACAAATGAGAACTCTATGCCGTAGCAATTGGTTGACCCGAGCGTGAAACTTATCTTGGCAGTCCAGGGCCGGTCCTTCGTGAGATGCCAGGCTCGTGCGTAGGCGGTCGTAGCTTAGCCAGGTCAGGCCCGTACGAGCCTCCTCCTCTTCCCACATTCTCCTTCGTGCTCTACGTCCTCAGGTCCCGGCCCTCGAGCGAGCTCAGCCGCCGCTGGTATGCCAGGTCGTGATGCCGTGGTCAAGGCCAGGGGGTGAGGGCTGGAGAGCCAGTAGGAGCTCCTGAGTCGCGATGCTCAGGAGCCCCCCTTTTAATGCGCAAGCGGATTACATGGGAGAAGAGGGAGCCTGCGGTGCCGCCTGCCGTGGTCCTCAGGAGGCTCCTGCAAGTCAGCACTAGGTGGGGCACAGATTGCCGTTATGATAGTCGGGCGGCCACTGGTTGCGCCACAAGAGAATGGAGGCACTGAGGGCCTGGTGAGGTGGCGCACGCGGCCAGAGCTCGACCACTCAGATTTGTCGACGTCGCAAGGACGGACCCAAGCACAAGCGCCATGCCAGCGTGGGCAGCTCCCGTGGTAGGTGACAATCAAGCAGGTGATAGTCATAGATAGATTAAGCATGGAAAGCAAACTGGCTCAAGTAAACGCATGAGAGATACATGCCACTGGGTCAGGCCCGAGCGGCTTGGGGATGATGCAGCCCGAGGGGCGCCCCCAGCAAGGTAAGCTAAAGACATAAAAAGGGATACACGCCGCAGGGACGGACCCACGCGGCCTGGGAATGATGCAGCCCCGAGGGCGCTCCTAGCTAAATGAACTTGGAAAATGTCACCTGATTCTGTTGATGAAGGAATGTTGAGGCAGCTGAAGGTGCGCAGCGAAGGGGTTGTTCCTCACGAGCCACCGGGGCCCTGAGCCTCGGGAGGCTCTGGGGGTCCAGGCAGTTCCTTGAGGACCGTCTCCATCTCCGCCAGGACTGCGTGGTGCCTAGCCTCCTGAGCTGCCAGGACGCGACGCAAGTTGTGTTGGTAGGCGGATGCGACGCTCGTCAGGCCGAATGGCATGCGAACGTAGCTGTGCGGTGGGCCCACGCAGCGTCCCACGCGCGAAGGCCAAAAGAGCTCCTGAGACGCGGCCCCGTTGAGCCCTGGGACGTCGATGTAGACGCGCAGCCCGACATCCTCGCTTGGATGGGGGGCTGCGCCAGGTGAGCAGCGATCGCCGCGCATGGCCCTCGCATCCTGCAGTTCCTGAGTGGTATTGGTAATGAACTCCTGAGCGCTGGGCGCTCCTCGCCCTGTGTCCTCCTGAGGGAAACGTGCCATGAAGCATGCCTCCAAATGGTGCCCGAGCGCCTCCCTTGTAATGTAGGCAAGGCTGAGGCCCTCCAGAAGAGAGCCCCCGAGCCCTGCCTGAGGAAAGCGCCGGGCGCGCCTTCCTATGCGAGGTAGGGAGGCGCCCTGGTCGCAGGCGCTGATCCTGACACGGCTCCACTTACGGTGCTGTTCTCTTGAGGCCCAGTGCGGAGTAGCTGCTTCTTCTTCTTGGGGATGGCCTCAGGAGGGTGCTTACCCTTGCTGTCGGGGTCTTCGATTGCTGCAGCTTGGAAGGCACGCTCGAGGGAGCACACCGCATATCTTTCTTCGCAGGGGACTGTGATGATGCCGCCACTTCCTGGCATCTTGAGGACGTTGTAGACGTGGTGGGTCACCGCCATGAACTTGGCCAGGGCTGGATACCCGAGGATGGCATTGTACGGCAGACGGATGTGAGCAACGTCGAAGTCGATGAGCTTGGTGCGGTAGTTGTCGCGCTGTCCGAAGGTGACCGGGAGGCGGACGTGTCCTATCGGGGTGGTTGAGCCGCCGGTCACTCCTAAGAAAGGCTTGGTAGGCTGAAGCTGATCGTAGGGCACTTGAAGGTTGTCGAACATTTCGCCGGACAGGACATTAAGCCCTGCGCCGCCGTCGATGCTAATCTTGGTGACTTGCACGTTGCTGATGACGGGTGAACAGAGCATCGGGAGAGCGCCTGCGGTGGCCGCACACTTGAGTTGGTCTGCTGAGCTGAAGGTAATGGCGCACTTGGACCACCTGAGCGGGCGTGTGGCCTCGAGCTTGGGGAGGACTACATTCACCTCGCGAGCAAACTGCTTGAAGATACGTTGTGAGGCTGGGGCTTGAGCTCCGCCCAAGATGCAGGCGATAGCACGCGGCTCCTGGAAGCCCCCAGCTCCCTCGTCTTGATGGTGGTCTTCGTTCCTTCTTGGTGGTGGCGGCAGCGGAGGGAGCCCAACATTGCCCTGAGGACGGTCCTTGCGAGGTTGATCCCTCCAGGCACCCTCGCGAGGCTGATCCTGCCAGCGGTCTTCATGAGGCTGGTCGCGCCACTCCTGGCGCGGGCCCCGGTCGTCCCAGCGTCCTCCGCCACGTCGTCCTCCTCGGCCGTAGCCTCGGTCATTGCGCTTGGGGCAGCGACCGAAGCGTCCGTCGTGAATGGCCCTGAGCTGTTGACAATCGTTGGTGTTGTGGCTGTGCACGTTGTGGAAGGCGCAGTACGGTCGACTGCTCTTGGACGACTCAGGAAGGTCCCTGCCGTGCTACGTGTTTAGCTCGGTCGCGAGTACGGCCGCTCCCTTGCGCTTCACGTCCTTGGCCTTGGCTTTCTTCTCCTCCAGGTCGGCAGCCGGGAGCTCGAGAAGGGAAAGGCACCCTTCCTCAGCCCTTGCGCACTTGGTCGCCAGGTTGAACAGCTCCAGGGATGTGCACAGCTCCTCATGGTTGGCGAGCTCCTCCTTCATCTTGACGTCACGGACGCCATCGGAGAACACAGAGATGATGGCCTCGTCCATCACCTTAGGGATCTTGAGACGAACGTTGTTGAAGCGCTGGATGTACTTCTGGAGGGTCTCCCCTGGCTGCTGCTTGACGCGGCACAGGTCACCCGCGGCCGGAGGGCGGTCGCGAGTGCCCTGGAAGTTGGCGACGAAGCGGTCGCGCATCTTGTTCTAGGAGGAGATGGAGCCTGGAGGCAGGTTCAGGAGCCAAGAGCGGGCACCATCCTTGAGAGCCATGGAGAACCAGTTCGCCATGACTTTCTCGTCGCCATTGGCCACCTCGATGCTCAGTTCGTAGAGCTGCAGGAACTCCGCGGGGTCGGGGGTGCCGTCGTAACGCGGAGGCAGGTCCGACTTGAATTTTCCCGGCCAGGCAACGCTACACAGCTCGGGGGTGAAGGCGCGGCAGCCCGTGGTGGCCACCGGGACCCTTTGCTAGTGTGGAGCCTGGCCTTGATGCCCGCACACCGCTAGTGCAGGTGGCGCACGATCTTGCCGTAGTGGCACCGGGAGTGCAGGAGCGTTTTCTTGCGGATGAGGGACTTCTTGGTAGCTTCCTTCTTCGCGCACAGGCGCCCGACACGGTGGATCACGCCAGGGGGCCGCACGCCTTGGCGCCAGGGCGCCGTCTTGGGGCAGAGGTGGTGGAGGCGCTCCATGAGCCACGTCACCTGCGGCTGGCGGAGGGCGAGGCAGGGAGAGGGACGGCATAGGGGAGCCCCCTGCGGCGCTGACAAGCTCGGCGATGCGGTCGAGCTAGTCCTCGTAGAGGTCATCGATGGGGCGGTAGCGCAGGAGTTCGTACGCCATGCACAGCGCGGCCTGTGCGTCCGAGGGAGCGCGACGGGCGTGAGACGACGAGCCGGCCGGGGTCAGTGATGGAGTGGCGGTGCGGCCGTCCCGCCGCACCGAGGGGTGCAGTGAGGATGCTTGCTGCTCGCTCCCCGCCGGGCTGGTGGCGGCGTTGGCGGCAGGCGACGGAGAACGACGGGGTGGCCCGCCGACGGGAGCTGTCTGGGCAACGCGGGCGGCGAGGGCAGCCCGGCGCTTAGCGCGAGCTCGGCGAGCGTCCGCCATGGAGATGACGAAGCGACGGGGCGCAAAGCGATGGAAGGAAAGCTTCAACGCACCCTTACCTGGCGCCCCAAATGTCGGATCTCGGGTTCCGGCAAAACCCTCAAGGTTCGAACACTGGGGTGCGCACGAAGATCTCCTCCTACCGAATCACGCCCTCAGCCTCGCCGCGATCTCTAAGCTTAGCTCGACGAACTCGCAACACAAGGAACACATGATTTATACTGGTTCGGGCCACCGTTGTGGTGTAATACCCTACTCCAGTGTGGTGTGGTGGATTGCCTCTTGGGCTGAGGATGAACAGTACAAAGGGAAGAACAGCCTCCTAATGTGAGGTGTTCTTGAGCTTGGTGGTGTGAGGATGGGTTGGATCTAGTCTAAGTTGAGATGGCTGAGGCTCAGCTGTGATGAGCTAGTTGCCTCCTACTGTGGTGGCTAATCCTATTTATAGAGGCCCTGGTCCTCTCCCCAAATATTGAGCGGGAAGGGAGCCAACAATGGCCAATTTGAAAGGGGACAGCTAGTACAAGCTATCCTGACTAAAGGTGGTCTTCGCCCCCAAGTGTCATGGTGCATGCTGGCAGTGACATGGGACTTGCATATTTGATGTAATCTCAATATGAATAATGTAGCCCCCAAGTGCCGGGTCGTAAGCCTGCAGCGACTCGGGACTATTTCCTCCATTGTTGAATAAATCATATCCATTGATAAAATAATAGCCATTGCGCTGAAGCGACTTTGAAAACCTCAATCATAATATTGGTTATTGATAACCGTAATAAAATCCAGCCATGTTGGCTATTAAAGATTTGAATAATATAACCTGGTTTGAAAACCGGTTCCTGCAATATAAACCAGTATATCCATGCAGATATGATGTATGCTATGATGATGTAATGATGATGCAATGTATGATGCAATATATGATGATGTATGTGTATGATAACAGAATACTTCAATGAAACTAGCATGATAGCCACTAGAGTATCCTCGCTTTCTGTAAGCCGGCTCTCACATGACCCAATCGATGTTTTAACCTGGATAAGTTCAGGGTCTTGTTTAAAGATTGACTTATCGAGAGTACACGAGGTCGGATAGCATCATGCAAACAGGCAGGTTTAACCAAGTTTCAATGAAGGCGGCTTAGTAGCCTGGGTTCATCCTCGCTATCTTTAAGCCGTGCCCTCACATGACAAACCGGCGTTTTAACCTTAACGAGTTCAGGGTCTTGTTTTAAAGATTGAATGTTAAGAGTTCGCCGGGCCAATTAGGATTACCTGATGAAGAAGCAGCTGGCATACATGCAGGATGACCCGGAAGGGTTATGTCCTCTTTGGTGAATACACCTATGTTTGAACAAAATAACCCAGTCAAAAGGGTAGTAATGCTATGTTCTCTTTGGTGAATACACCTATGTTTGAACAGGAAGCCCCCAAGTGACATATTTGTGAGCTGTGCTCGCCGGGTACCTATGTTTGAGTTGTGCTATGCATCCAACTCTCTTTGGTCCCTGTAATTTTTTAGAGAACTCGAACTTGCGAGAGATTAATTCTTCTGAACCGGAAATTCTTAAACCGGATATTGAGAGCTTCAAAGCTTTGTGGGAGACATCTTTTCCTTGAACCGGATTTTAAACCGGAATCTTCATTTTCAGCCGGAAATTTTCTAATGGCCTTTAAACTCGAACTTGCGAGAAGTTAATTCCTTTTTGAACCGGAAACTCTCAAACCAGAATCTTCATTTTCAGCTGGAAATTTTTCTAACACCTTTAAACTCGAACTTGCGAGAAGTTAATTCCTTTTTGAACCGGAAATTCTTAAACCAGATTTGAGAGCTTTAGAGCTTTGTGGGAGAACAAATTTCCCTTGAACCGGATTGTAAACCGGATATTTGAGAGCTTGAGTGAGACCGACCTCCTTGAGCCGGGTTTTAAACCGGAATCCTTTCTGATGACCCGAAACTTCTTCATAAGCCGGGATTTTGTAACTGTCATATACTTTCTAAGCCGGAAATTTTCTGACGGCCTTTAAATTTTCATCAATATAACAGCAGCCTCCAGGACTGGGTTATCTTTCCCTCCATCGTCCTGGGGTTCTTAAATTTGCTGAAACTGGCAAGATTTGCTGAGTCATGTCACCGTAGCCCCCGAGTCTCAAAGGTGACTCGAGGAGTTGGCTTGAAACTCTCCATATTTGACTGTGATATAAACCGGCATAACTTGTATATTATTGGTGTTGATAGCACGATGTGAATCCACAGAAGGTTGAGGTGACTGCGACGGGTTATAAATGATCCCGTATGAGTCGTGTCAGCAACTCGGTCAATGGTTCCTTCCAACTGGTGATTTGAAGTTAACCAAACTGTAGTGGCGGCGACTTGTGCGCCTGCCCATTGAACCACCCAGTGCAGATGACGGTTGATAGTATATGATAATTTGCCTCCATTTTGTTGAAAGAAAACCGGGCTACCCAAGCTGCGACTTGTTCATACTCAATAAACAGCTCATGCAGACAGGTGAGGCCTGGTATGTTGATGTAGACCAGGCCACGAGAGACGGACGACAAGGACGACCGCAACATCAGAGGCAGCTCGGACAGATGAGTCGGCCGTGGCATTGTAAGCCGGTGCGGACGGGGAAAATCGGCACCGGTGTCGTAAACCGTCACGGACGGGCGAGTTAATCGCGGGTACAGTCCCGGTAAGCTGATGTAAACCGGGCCACAGAGACGGTGACTTGCTCACGTTCATTCACCGGGTGGTATGGCACGGACGAAACGCCAGTGCAGAACGTTGCTAGCGCGTGCTCCGTGCCCGTAATATAACGCCTCATTTGTAATGAACAATTGTCCCGCGTCAAAAAATATCACATGCCAAAGTAATTGTTCACACAAAAATTAATATGTGCTATGAAAATAAACCGGACGGATATCACCTGATGTTTTTTTTGTTCGGACAACGGATGATCCGTTCATCGCGACAGAGGCGGTTTGAGCTGGTCGGTGACTCAATATGGTCCCGGCGGTTCAGGCAGATGAATCGGTCGTGGTGTTGTAAGATGGCGTGGACGGGCGAGTCAACCACGTCGTTTTGATGTAGTGAACAATTGTCCTGCATCACAAAACATCACAGGCCAGAGTAATTGTTTTTTGACAAAAGGAATATGTGCCAAATTTATATTTAAAAGGACATCACCTGATTCGCCCGGACAACAAATGATCGGTCGTGGCATTGTAAACCGGCGTGGAAGGGAGAGTCGGCCATGGGGTCGGACGGGTAAAAGCGCCCATAGTGTTGTAGACCGTCGCGGACGAGCGAGTTGTCTTCCACGTTGTAAGCTGGCGCGGACACGTGAACCGGCCGCGAGGGATGACGGGCGAGTCGTCCGTGGCGTTGTAAGGTGGTGCGGACGAGCGAGTAAGCTGGCGCGTTTGATGTAAACTGGACCGCGACACGCGTGCCCGTGGAGCCACGCGGCATAGCCGAACGTGCATCCGCGGTATAATACCACTTTTGTAATGAATAATTTACCTGTACATAACAACACTATAGGGCAGAGTGGTTGTTTTCACAAAAAATTAACAAGTATTTACTGATAAAAAGTAAACTGGATGGATATCACCTGGTGCATTGGTACGATAGATGACCCGTATGCAATGTCCGTAGATAACCTCTGTTCTTCTTAACAGCGCAGGATTAATCCGCCTGTCCTCCTACCAAGCAGGTACCCCGAGGCGGAGGTTGCAGGCCGACAAGTTGTTGTGGGGTCGTCCGGATTTTCCTCCAGCCCATAGTGACTCGGCAGAGGCTGCAGCCACACAGCCGTAGTATCAAGACCCGCCAGCGGAGACGGAGGCCCCGATGCAGTGCAAGATGGAGGCGGTTTGATGGCAGCAACTTAGCAGCGGATTCACATGCAACAGCTGAAGGTGGAGATCATCATAAATGTCAGTTTGAAACCCAGGCGGCTCTGAACGGGGGCTAACGGCGATTTGCACGCCGCGAGCGACTCGGCAATGGAGCAGAATCCGGGTCGTGGTCTTCTCCCCTTTGAAAAACTGAACAAATACTACTAGTAGACTCACGTACTAGCACTCATGGCTGGCCTGATCAAAAAGAATGATTAAAAAACGAATCTGGACCTTGCTGTACAGATTACTCCTTCCAAAAATCTGAGTTTTCACGTGGACTGATCTGACATGACGTCCGGCGGTTTGCAGCACAATTCCTGTCGATCTCGGCAACACGCAACTGTGGCAGCAAAAAATTGATCTTTCATCTGGATTCGACGGAACGCCTAGACGTGTGCTCTCTGTAACTTGACGTGTTGTTCGGAACCAAAAAACAGTAGCTTGACGTGACAAGCACTAGCACTAGTAGCCGGCTGATCGAAGTACTAGTTCTTGATCGGTAATGAAAGCACAAAACAATTCTGCTTAGCTTCAAGTGAAGGCCCTTGGGACTCGAAACAGTAGCAACGGTTGATTCTCTTAAAAACAGCAAACGCGGACACTGCCGTATCGGGGCTTCAAGCGTATATACGCAGCAGCGGCAACTTTGCGGATCGATATGACGCGGCATACGGCGGCTCAGTGGAAATCCTGTCGGCTTCCTTTATCGATCTGGCTTCGGTTCGTCAGGCCGCGTTGGCGGCGACGCACAGGATGCCGAACCCTAGCTTCTCTCGTCTCAAACTTGTATATGCCGCCGCTGAAAAACTTTTTCAATCTTTGACTAATGAACTTCATAGTTGACGTGAATTCTTCCACGCCGGCTCTTGCTGCATTCGGCAGGTCGTAGCTTCTCGAACCCTAATGACATCCCTTCAAGAACTCAACACCACCGTGCGTAGGCCCCACGGTGGGCGCCAACTGTCGTGGATTCGTCACGGCAGATGTCCTTAGTGTGAGGACTTAGTCGCGAGGCCAACGCATCTATGTGGTAGCTTGAGAGGGGTTGGGCGGAATCGAGAGACGCAACACAAGACAAGGATTTCGACAGCTTCGGGCCCCGGGAAACATCATCCGGTAATAACCCTACTTGCTGTTTGAGGCTAGGTTCCATTATCATCACGAGGGAGTCGCCGTAAACCGGCTATCCTGGTTATGTCTAGCCCTAGAGATTGTTTCTTCTTTCTTGTCCCTCCTTGGGGAGCCCTGCCCCTCCTTATATATGTTGAAGGGGCGGTTTACATGACAAGTCCTAGTTGGATTAGGATTACTCTATTACAAGTGGAGTCCTAGTCTTGCTTCCTTTGTAGGAGAATATTCCTTGTGCTTTCCTCATAAACCGGCCCACCATTAACATGAACCGGCCTTCTGGGCCTGGGTTCTTTTCATCCGTCTGACCCGCCCGCCGGGTCACCAGTGAGTCATAATGACCAGGCAGGTTGCTTGTAAACCGCCAGGTCAGGGCGGGTCGCCAGTGAATCGCCAAGTGTCAGCCGGGTCTCAAGTAAACCACCAAGTTCGGCCGGGTTATACTTCCGGCCGGTTTACGCTGCGGGGTATATCCCCGACACCAACCCTTTCCTCAACTGCTCCAACCTCGAGCTCCAGCACCCAAGGTTCAATTTAATTGCTTCGAGCTTCCCGGCTTATGTCTGGACCTAGCTCTCAAGGTCGACGGGTGGCTTCTTCTGTCACAGAGGAGGATATTGTGAAGCTCCGGGCGGCAAGATACCTGCCCAAGGGCAGGTTATTCCTACTCCCAGATCCAGCGAGAGGGTCCTATTCATCTCCCACTTCCTCCAAGGGCTAGGGTTCGCTCTCCACCCTTTTGTTCGAGGGCTCATGTTCTATTACGGGCTAGATTTTTCACGATCTAGCTCCGGACTTTTTTCTTCACGTCTCGGCATTCATTATCATGTGCGAAGCCTTCCTCCGTATTCCCCCACACTTCGGCTTGTGGCTCAAGACCTTTAAGGTGAAGCCGAAGGTAGTCGATGGGAAACAAGCGGAGTGTGGTGGTGCTACAGTGAGCAAACTCATCAATGCTTTTTGGCTAAAAGGATCCTTCACAGAATCTTCCGACTTATGGCAGCGGGAGTGGTTTTACATCACTGAACCCCGTGGCACCAAGTAGGCGACTACACCTGCGTTCTGATCTGGCCCTCCAATTCAGCTCACATCATGGATCAATAAGGGGTTGGACTGGGGATCAATCGACGAAGTGCAGACTCTACAAAGCCGCATCCGGAGCCTTATCGAGAAGGACACCGGCCTTATCAACGTAATCCAAGTAATGCTAGTCCGCCGGGTCCTACCATGCCAGCGTCGGCCTCTCGGCCTGTGGGAGTTCAATCCGGAGGGACCGCAAACCCTTCAGCACTTCTTCGGCACGACGCACAGAGGAATGTGGAAATTATTCTTCAGGACACGAAAACAGTGGCTGGATACTACCAAGGACATCAGCCTTGACTGCAACCAACTGGATACCTCGGTAAGCACTCGACTCCCGAACACACCTTAGTTAAACATCTCATAATAAGCTACTGAGAAAACCATCTTCTTCCAGAGCTGGATAAATAAGGCGGAGCGAATCAGGTGTTCGGCCCCTCTTCCTGAAGACTTAGCTAGTCCCGTGCTAACAAGGATGCTGGTCCCGGCGCCATACCAGGTGCCGGGGAAAGAGGACAATGAGGAGAGCGGGGGAGCCAAAGGTAGCCTCCATCCCGAAGGTACACGACACACTATGTCCGGGGAGATTAAGGCTCCCTCTTCCGAAGACAAAAGAGAAGGAGAAGCTGACATCCTTTCTCCCTATGGTAAGAAAAGGGCCGCCTTCGAAAGTTGGGAGGTAAAAGCTCCTAAGCGAGGTAAGACGCCCATGTCAGGCGGTTCGGGCTCGGAAGGCGACGTTGTCGCACAGTTCCTCCATAAGGACAAGCCTTTAGCCGAATAGTAAGTGAACAAAGGTGTTTCAAACATATCCCGTTCCTTTTCCTGTTACCAAGGTAACATCTAGAATATATGTTTTGCAGTCCGGCACACAGTCTTCCTCAACAATCCTCTTCCTCAGGGGATCTCCTTTCGGAGATGATGGAAAGCGAGATGCCTCCACAAGCTTCCTCACCCAATAGGGCGGACGACTTCGAGGTGTCGTCCCGGAGGATCTCCCGATCAATAGAGGATAATGAAGACAATGCCCCAAGGTGAAACTTCGGCCGCCCCGGGTCTGGGGTGTGCGGTCCCTACGGGGACTAGCAATAAAGGCCCCGAACTATCTGGTTTATAGCCGGAGACGACTCTAGGGTCGGGCGAACATATCCTTTCAAAGGGAGTTCGTACTCCCATAGCTGCTTCCAAGAATCCAGAGGCGCCGGATACACTGATGGACATGTTGCGATATTTCGTCCGTCTCAGAGGAGCATCGTACCTTGATGGGTACGGTGGTTGAGAGGATTCCTGTCCGGAAAAGCGGATTAAATGAAAGCCTTCATGAGACTGCTAAGAGGCTTCGAGGTACGTAATGTTATATTTTTGATTGTGCTCTACACGCAAAATGCACCTGTGTATAGATAGTAGCCCCTGAGACTCTGGTTGGCGTCCAAAGGGAGGCAATCAGAGGATCGAAAAAGGTGTGCCCAGGAGATAATCTAATTAATTGGAACACAGGCTGTTACCTCCATGACGACTGCCCACGCTATAGAGGTTGCAGGTCTGAAGCAAAAACTTGATGTGGCGGATGACGACATCACGCTTATTAATAGGCGACTCGACGAGGTCGCAAGGTATGTTTTCGGGTGGTCAGTGTATGTATGTATAATAATATGAGCACGAAGCTAGGATTATATTCTGAGACATGCATATCTGCAGATAGTGCTGCCACGGTTGAGACCCTTCGGGCTGAACTTGCCCGAGCCAAGGAGCAAGCCCGGATGAGTAATGTGGCTGCCAAGAAGGCAGCTGATGAGTTAAAAGCCGGACAGGCTGCTCAGCGCCAGTGTGAGGAGAGAATGTCTAATATGGCGCGCGAGCTAAAGGAAGCCACTGTCCGGTGCGAATTCCTCGAGAGGGATAACAAAGCCAAAGCGGCCGATCTCGACAAGGCCTTACAAGAGGCGAGAGAAGCATGATCTGAGTCTAGAGGGGCTCGGGAAGAGATCCGGCAAGCTGGGGAGATAGCAGCCGGTAAGCCTTTCTTATTATAGACTAAATTCGGCGATCCAAAGTATTCCCTGCTTAATCAAATGTGGAGCTCTCCAGACGCGTTCTTGGACTTGCCGAAGAGCGCCTCCGATGCGGCGCAGTTTTACGAAGCGCAAGAAGGGTATGCAACGGAGGAAGCTTTTCTGGTCACAATTCGGCACGCCAAAGCGCCCGCTGTTTGCTGAACGAACAGATGGCCCAGTGGGCCGAGCTCCACAAGATATCCGGTTCTACCATGAAGGCCGTCGTGGTCCGGCTGTGGCCGACTGAGCCAGTTTCGAATAGTTATTTCGTTTGGTGCAGCGATTTCTTGATGCGGTGCCGCGTATCGACGCCGTTAAGCGGTCAACGTGCATTGAAGGTGCACGGATGGCCTTTGCCCGGTCAAGACGTACTGGGCGAAGATGAAGGCCACCGATATTGCAGCGAAAAAGTCCACCCAAGGGCAAGGAGCATCACATGCCAGAGCATTATTTCGAGGATGTCTTAGAGGGTGCCCGCTTGATAGAGGGTCAGTGCTCGAAAGAGATGATATTCGAGTGAAATGTATTGAAATTGTAAAAACAATATTATGATATTTTAAGGCTATGCCTAAAGTTTTGGCTCCTCCTGTGCGGTCCGTTTTTGTATAATCTGAAAGTTTTCCAGTCGTCGACTTCAGCCCCCTCGCATAAAATACGGGGGTGTTCGAAAAAGCACTTGATCACTCTTGACCCAACGTCTTGGTCCGTGAAGGAGGTGTCAATGCGGTGAACTAGGCAATCGGACTATAGGGCTTTAACACTTTCACTTAGCCATAGGAGTTTGACGGTGGGTCTACGATATAGCCCCTGGTATGTACGCAGTTATCCGAATACGGTGCGTTACATGGTGACCAGAAAGAACGGTCCTTCGTGTAATACGGAAGGAATCGCGAAAGATTCTAGTAAGTCATCGAGTGGTTGACCAGCTCTCGCCGCATCATGACAGTCAGTTTTCGGCTTTCTCTACTGAGGTGCTCATCCGGATAAACCGGGACACAATCGCAGTAGTTCTCCCTTTACTACCCTAGCCGATATAGCGGAACGTAAGGTAGTAAGCACAGGAGCCGGGCAACCCAACTATTGACCAAAGACATGATTCGGAGCTGATGCATATAAGGCCAAACTCGTGACGCCGAAGTGTGCTATAAAGCTGTTCGGACTTGTCGGCAACTCATTTGTTCCCATATCGAGCCCCTGGCAATCTGTGCCGAGGTGCGAGTGTGAAACAACCGGAAGAAATTTAGCTCTTTAGAAAAAGCGAATACTGGATACGGATTATGTTCACTAGAACCTGATTGATATGTCAATTGCCATTTTACAAATAATAATGCCACGACCCAGGCTATTTGACATGCCGGTGGTCGAAGGCTGAGGGAGAAGGCACTTTACAGGCTCGAAATAGAGAGTGCGGTCTACACAAAATTATTTGGACCTCCTGTCGCACGTCTGCGCCGCCTTGCCTCGGTGAAAGGATTCCTTAACAGGAATAACCTTTGGGTAAGTGTATGAAGCCGAACTCCGAAAGAGTCTGTGAGATGACCAGTGTTTGAGCCACCTGTGGAAAATATAAGAAATAATTAGAAAGGAAAAGGAGGAAATGGGAGTGCTTGTAGGCTTGCCCGTATTGTGCCTCGCCGATGACCAGGGTATTTTAAGTACATAATTATGCATGCGCGGTAATAAACTTCGCGTGTGTGTGAGGCGAACGACGGAGGCCGAACTGCTAATCCAGCTCTGAGATTGATCAGTTCCATTTAATAGAGACCGGCGGCTTAATGGCCGATGAGTTATGCGGCTTGATGAGGCCGCTTTGTACTTCGCTGTAATAGTCGTAGTATGATCCTCTGTATGGAGGGAGTGTTCCGTATTTCCCTTTATTGTTCATGACGCCGCGTGGACGGGGCATTTTAAGTTTTGCGTGGGTGTAGAGTGGGACCGCATTAAAACGAGCAAATGCGGTATGCCCAGAAGTGCATGGTAGCCACTGTGGAACGAGGCAATATCAAAGGTCAAGCCCTCGCTTCGGAAGTTGTTCGGCGAACCGAAAACGACTTCCAGTGTGATGGAGCCCGTGCAGTGAGCTTCTACGCCGGGTACTGCTCCCTTGAGGATAGTTGTGGTGGGCTTGATTCTTGAAGGATCAATGCGTTTTGTGGACAGTGTCTTGGTAGAGTAGATTAAGGCTACTGCCGCTGTCCATAAGGACTTTCGTGAGATGGAACCCATCGATAATTGGATCGATGATCAGAGCTGCCAAACCTTTGGGACGGATATGGCTAAATTTTGGGGGACCAGCTCTATGGCGTATGCGTCCCGTGGTGCGCCGTGCGCTCCCTGTAGGGGTGTGCGTCACATATACCATGTTTACGGTTTTCACTTCGGGGGAAATTGCTTCTGAACCCCAGTATTCGGCTGGCGAGTCTCTTCGTCATCGCTGTCACTGGGCGGCCCCTTCCCCTTGTGTTCGGCATTAAGCTTGCCGGCTTGTTTGAAGACCTAGCAGTTTCTGTTAGTGTGAGTAGCTGGTTTATCGGGGGTGCCATGAATCTGGCAGGGCCGATCCAGTATCTTGTCGAGATTGGATAGTCCGTCTCTATTTGCCTTGAATGGCTTTTTCCATTGACCGGGTTTGGAGCCGCTGAATCCGGCATTGACCGCCTTGTCTTGCGTTATTTCGTTATTATTGCGACGCTTGTGTTTATTGCGTCGTGGCTTGCCGTTGCCGTCTCGGACTTCGGAAGTGCCCGGATCGCTGGAGCTGTTGCTCCTACGAGCGAGCCAGCTGTCTTGTCCCGTGCAAAAGCGGGTCATTAGAGCGGTAAGGGCTGCCATGGATTTTGGTTTTTCTTGACCGAGGTGGCGGGCGAGCCACTCATCCCGGACGCTATGTTTGAAGGCCGCGAGGGCTTCGGCATCCGGACAATCGACAATTTGGTTCTTTTTAATTAAGAACCTAGTCCAGAGCTTCCTGGCTGACTCTCCGGGTTGCTGGATGATGTGACTTAAGTCATCCGATTCTAGTGGCCGGACATATGTACCTTGGAATTTATCGCGAAAGGCGTCTTCCAGGTCTTCCCAGCTGCCAACGGAGTTCTCTGGAAGGCTGTTTAGCCAGTGCCGCGCTGGTCCCTTTAGTTTTAGTGGGAGGTATTTGATGGTGTGGAGATCATCACCGCGGGCCATGTGGATATGGAGAAGAAAGTCCTCAATCCATACCGCGGGATCTGTTGTTCCATCGTATGATTCGATATTCATGGGTTTAAACCCTTCTAGGAATTCATGCTCCATTACTTCATTAGTGAAGCAAAGTGGGTGTGCGGCGCCTCTATATCGGGTGACGTCACGACATAGCTCGGATGGAGTCCGTCTGTGGTTCTCGGCCCAGACGTGATTATGATCGTTGCGTCCGGCTAGGTAGCCGTTGCCGCGTGTCGGGGCACGTCCCCGTGATCCATAGATCAATCTGTTCTGACCTGCTTTACTGTCCAAGTCCTACCGCAAGTCATATGTATGTCCCCGAGCTGTTTTATCTTTGCCTTTACGGTGAGGTAGAGCAGGCTGGTGTTCGGCTTGAGTTTCCGCTTTGTCCCGACCACGTGGTGGTCGGTCAGCCGTATTACGCGGTGATGGTACGGGCTCCAGCGCCTCATCATCGAACTGAGGTAGCAATTTGCGCTTCGTGTAATTTTTGGCTGGGCGCTTGAGGCCGTATTCCTCGGCTGCCAAGACATCAGTCCATCTATCTTTGAGTAAATCTTGATCAGCTTGAAGCTGCTGCTGCTTCTTTTTCAGGCTCCTTGCAGTGGCGATTAGCCGGCGCTTAAAGCGTTCCTGCTCGAGAGGTTCCTCGGGCACGATGAAGTCTTCGTCGCCGAGGCTCACCTCATCCTCGGAGAGTGGCAGGTAATTCCTATCCTCTGAGTCTTCGTTTATGGCCTGTTCATCAGGGTGAACTTGCCCATCTTCCCAATCGTCCTGTTCGGCAGTTTGCTCGTCGGGGTCTTCTCTGTCTCCGGCACCGTCCGGAGTGTTATCTTCTCCTGTGCCAGTATTGCTATTTTTTTTGTGGTGTGACTTAGAGCGGCGCCGCTGACGTCAGCGTTTTGGTTGTATCTCAGGAGGTTTATCCTCGACTTGATCCTTCTCGTTGTCGCCATTGTTCTCTTTAGGTGTGTCCACCATGTATACGTCATATGAGGAAGTGCCCGTCCAACGTCCAGTAAGCGGCGGGTTTTGGGCCTCCTCTTCTCCGGCATCGTCGTCCATACCGTCGATGTCTTCAGAGTCGTAATCGAGCATGTCGGTTAGGTCCTCGACAGTGGCTATGAAGTGGGCGGTGGGTGGGAAGCAAAATTCTCCGTCATCAGCCTCCAGTTCAAACCAGATATAATTCGGCTATGACTCCCCCGCTAAGGAGAGTGTTTTTAATGAGTTTAGCACGTCGCCTAAAGGCGAGTGCCGAAAGATGTTCGCAGAGCTGAATTCGACGATCAATGCCTGATCAAGCTCGACGTGCACGGACGCACATGGTTCTGATCCTGTAGCCGGAAACGAGTCCGAGGTTCTGGTGACACAGATCCCACTCGAGGTTGGGTCTGTGTGCGGCTCCGACGCCGCTGAGTCTGCGGCTCCCGTGGCGGGGTTGAGCCTCCCATCCTCGGACAGCGCGACCTGCTCCGGATCTAGGGCCAGAGCAGTTACAGGCACTATCTCCTGGGTATGGTCCGATGACAGATTTAAGTCATGTTCATCGCGGTGACAGGGAGCGGCTGCTGTGGTCTCGAATCCGTCGAAGATCAAGTCTCCGCGGATATCTGCGACGTAGTTCAAGCTTCCAAATCTGACCTGATGGCCAGGGGCGTAGCTGTTGATCTGCTCTAGATGGCCAAGCGAGTTGGCCCGCAGTGCGAAGCCGCCGAATACGAAGATCTGTCCGGGGAGGAAGACCTCTCCCTGGACAACATTGTTGTAGATGATTGACGGGGCCATCGAACCTCTTGACAACGACACAGCGGAACTCTCAATGAAAGCACCAATGTTGGTGTCAAAACCGGCGGATCTCGGGTAGGGGGTCCCAAACTGTGCGTCTAGGGTTGATGGTAACAGGAGACGGGGGACACGATGTTTACCCAGGTTTGGGTCCTCTCTATGGAGGTAATACCCTACTTCCTGCTTGATTGATCTTGATGAATATGAGTATTACAAGAGTTGATCTACCTCGAGATCGTAATGGCTAAAACCCTAAAAGTCTAGCCTGTATGACTATGATTATGGTTGCCTC
Source organism: Triticum aestivum (assembly GCF_018294505.1). NCBI lineage: Eukaryota > Viridiplantae > Streptophyta > Magnoliopsida > Poales > Poaceae > Triticum > Triticum aestivum. The sequence goes on along the minus strand of NC_057796.1, from coordinate 335,441,424 downwards.
TATGGACTAAGCCCTCCGGTTTATATAGACACCGGGGGGGACTAGGGTTGTACAAAGTCGGTTACAGAGAAAGGAATCTTCATATTTAGACGCCAAGCTTGCCTTCCACGCCAAGGAGAGTCCCATCCGGACGCGGGAGAGAGTCTTCGGTCTTGTATCTTCACAACCCATCAGTCCGGCCTACGTACCATAATCCGGACGCCCGAGGACCCCTTAATCCAGGACTCCCTCAACGGACGCATATCGCAACATGTCCATCGCCTCCAGATTCCTAGAAGCAGCTGTAGGAGTACGGACTCCCTTTGAAGGGATATGTTTACTCGACTCTAGAGTCGTCTCCGGCTGTAAACCGGATAGTCCGGGGCCTTTATTGTTGGTCCCCGTAGGGTCCACACGCCCCGGACCCTGGGCGACCGACGTTTCACCTTTGGGCATTGTCTTCATTATCCCCTGCACCACTTGTTGATCGGGAGAGATCCTTCGGGACGACACCTCGAAGTCGTCCACCCTATTGGGCGAGGAGGCCTATGGAGGCGTCTCGCTTTCCATCATCTCCGGAAGAAGATTCCCCAAGGAAGAGGATTGTTGAGGAAGAATGCGTGCCGGACTGCAAAACATATATTCTAGATGTTACCCTTGTAACAGGAAAAGAACGGGGTATGCTTAAAACACCCTTGTTCACTTACGATTCGGCTGAAGGCTTGTCCTTACGGAGGAACTGTGCGACGACGTCATCTTCCGAGCCCGAACCGCCTGTGAGGGGCGTTGTCGGTGTTCTGGGAATGGGGGTCCCCAGACATGCCTGCCTGCGGCCCACGGCGTGGCTCTGCGAGCGGGCCCATATGACCCATCTTCACCAACAAACATTCAAGACCCTCACGAGGGGCCAAGCCTCGTGAGGCGGACGACACAAGACCCCTTCGGGAGCGGCCTCATTAGGTTGGCTCGCAAGGGGCGGAGAAATCAAGGAAGGGCAAACCTCGCGAGGTTCTCGTGACGTGAGCCATGACGATCAAGATCAGGCGGGCACCAGCGTGCACAGTGTCCTTGTTTCCTCTTTGGTGCTAAGGAGGCAAGCGCAGGCGCGGAGTACCGAGGGGTCAAGCAAAGGTTTCCATATCAGTGCAACGAGACCAAGACCAGCAGGACGGCAAGACGGAGGTCACCGTGGAGCCCAAGGCGGCGTCACCACCAGAGCCTTTTGCAGGCGAAGACGACTTTTGTCAGGATAAGCTGTACTAGTCGTCCCCTTTCAAATTGGCCATTGTTGGCTCCCTTCCTGCTCAATATTTGGGAAGAGGACCAGGGCCTCTATAAATAGGACTAGCCACCACAGTAGGATGCATCGGATCCTCACCCAACTGAACTAGTCTCGAACTCACTCAGTTCATCCTCACACCCACCAAGCACAAGAACACCTCGCCTCAGGAGGCTGTTCTTCCCCTTGTACTATTCATCCTCAGCCCAAGAGGCAATCCACCACCACCACACTGGAGTAGGGTATTACACCACAACGGTGGCCCGAACCAGTATAAATCTTGTGTCCTTTGTGTTGCGAGTTCGTCGAGTTAGCCCTTGAGATCTTAGCGAATCTAGGACATGGATCGGTAGGGGGAGATCTTCGTGCGCACCCCACTGTTTGAACCTTGAGGGTTTTGCCGGAACCCGTGATCCGACATTTGGCGCGCCAGGTAGGGGTGCGCCGAAGCTTCCCTTCCGTTGCTCCTCGTCCCGTTGCTTCATCGTCTCCATGGCGGACGCGCGCCGCGCTCGCGCTGAGCGCCGGGCTGCCCTCGCCGCCCGCATTGCTCAGACGGCTCCCGTCGGCGGGCCACCCCGTCGTTCTCCATCGCCTGCCGCCAACGCCGCCACCGGCCCGGCGGGGAACGAGCAGCAAGCATCCTCGCTGCACCCCTCGGTGCGGCGGGACAGCCGCACCGCCCCTCCATCGCTGACCCCGACCAGTTCATCATCCCATGCTCGTCGCGCTCCCGAGGACACGCAGGCTACTCTGTGCATGGCGCACGAGCTCCTGCGCTACCGCCCCGTTGGCGACCTCTACGAGGACTGGCTCGACCGCATCGCCGAGCTTGTCAGCGCCGCAGGGGGCTCCCCTGCGTCGTCCCTCTCGCTGCCTCGCCCTCTGCCAGCCGCGGGCGGCGTGTCCCATGGAGCGCCTCCACCACCTCTGCCCCAAGACAGAGTCTTGGCGCCAAGGCTCGCGGCCCCATCGCGCGACCTGCCGCGTCCGGCGCCTGCGCAAGAAGAAAGAAGCTGCCAAGAAGTCCCTCGGCCACGAGAAAATGCCCCCGCGCTCCCTGCGCCACCACGGCATGACCGCGTGCCGCCTGCGGCGACGGTGCGCGGACCCCATCAAGGACAAGTTCTCCACCAGCACAGAACCCCGGTGACCACGGCAGGCTGCCGCGCCTTCACCCCTGAGCTGCGTAGCGTCGCCTGGCCTGGCAAGTTCAAGCCGGATCTGCCTCCTCGCTATGACGGCACCCCCGACCCCGCGGAGTTCCTGCAGCTCTACGAGTTGAGCATCGAGGCGGCCAACGGTGATGAGAAAGTCAAGGCGAACTAGTTCCCCATGGCTCTCAAGGATGGCGCCCGCTCGTGGCTCCTGAACCTGCCTCCCGGCTCAATCTCCTCCTGGAACGAGATGCGCGACTGTTTCGTTGCCAACTTCTAGGGCACTCGCGACCGCCCACCGGCCGCGGGTGACCTACGCCGCGTCAAGCAACAACCAGGAGAGACCCTCCAGAAGTACATCCAGCGCTTCAACAACGTTCGCCTCAAGATCCCCAAGGTGACGGACGAGGCCATCATCTCCGCGTTCTCTGATGGCGTCCGCGACGTCAAGATGAAGGAGGAGTTGTGCACATCTCTGGAGCTGTTCAACCTGGCAACCGAGTGCGCAAGAGCTGAGGAGGGGCGCCTCTCCCTCCTCGAGCTCCCGACTGCGGACCCGGAGGAGAAGAAAGCCAAGGCCAAGGACATGAAGCGCAAGGGAGCAGCTGTGCTCGCGGCGGAGCCGGACACGAAGCGCGGCAGGGACCAGCCTGAGTCATCCAAGAGCAGCCGACCGTTCTGTGCCTTCCATAACCTGCATAGCCACAACACCAGCGACTGTCACGAGGTCAGAGCCATTCGAGAAGGACGTTGCGGTCGACGCCCCAAGCGCAATGACCAGGGCTACGGCTGAGGAGGAGGACGTGGTGGCGGACGCTGGGATGACCGTGGCCTGCGCCAGGAGTGGCGCGACCGGCCTCGCGAGGACCGCTGGCAGGATCAGCCTTGCGAGGGCGCCTGGAGGGATCAGCCTCGTGAGGATCGTCATCAGGGAAACGCCGGTCTTCCTCCACTACCGCCACCACCAAGAAGGAATGACGACCACCATCAAGATGAGGGGGCTGGGGGCTTCCAGGAGCCGCGTGCTATCGCCTGCATCTTGGGTGGAGCTCAAGCCCCGGCCTCACAGCGTATCTTCAAAAGTTTGCCCGTGAAGTGAATGCAGTCCTCCCCGAGCTCGAGGCCACGCGCCCGCTCAGATGGTCCAAGTGCGCCATCACGTTCAGCTCGGCAGACCAGCTCATGTGCGCAGCTACCGCTGGCGCCCTCCTGATGCTTTGTTCACCAGTCATTAGCAACGTGCAAGTCACCAAGACCCTCATCGATGGCAGCGCAGGGCTCAACGTCCTGTCCGTCGACATGTTCGACAACCTCCAAGTGCCGTATGATCAACTTCAGCCCACCAAGCCTTTCTCAGGAGTGACCGACGGCTCCACCACCCCGATCGGGCAGATCCGCCTTCCCGTCACCTTCGGACAGCATGACAACTACCGTACCGAGCTCATCGACTTCAACGTCGCCCACATCTGCATGCCTTATAATGCGATCCTCGGGTACCCAGCCCTGGCCAAGTTCATGGCGGTGACCCATCACGGGTACAATGTCCTCAAGATGCCAGGAAGCGGAGGAATCATCACAGTCCTGTGCAAAGAAAGATACGTGGTGTGCTCCCTCGAGCGTGCCTTCCAAGCTGCAGCAATCGACGACCCCGACAGCAAGGGCGAGCGCCCTCCCGAGGCCACCCCCAAGAAGAAGAAGCAGCTGCACCGCGCGGGGCCTTAGGCAAGCGGCACCACGTCTGGATCAGCGCCCGCACCTAGGGCGCCTCCCTCCATTGCATAGGAAAGCGCGCCCAGCGCCCTCCTCAGGCAGGGCTCGGGGGCTCTCTTCTGGAGGGCCTCAGACTTTGCCAACATCACGAGGGAGGCGCTTGGGCACCACTTGGAGGCGTGCTTCACGGCGTGTTTCCCTCAGGAGAACACATGGCGAGGAGCGCCCACCGCTCAGGAGTTCGTCACCAAGACCACTCAGGAGCTGCAAGACGCAAGAGCCATGCGCGGCGGCCGCCGCTTACCAGGCGCAGCTCCCCATCCAGGCGAGGATGTCGGGCTGCGTGTCTACATCGACGTCCCAGGGCTCAACAGAGCCGTGTCTCAGGAGCCCTTCTGGCCTTCACGCGTGGGACGCTGCGAGGGCCCACCGTTCAGCTACGTTCGCATGCCTTTCGGCCTGCCGAGCGTGGCGTCTGCCTATCAGCGCAACCTGCAGCGCGCCCTGGAGACTCAGGAAGCCAGACGCCATGCCGTCCTGACGGAGATGGAGACGGTCCTCAAGGAACCGCCTGGACCCCCAGAGCCTCCCGAGGCTCAGGGTCCCGGTGGCTCATGAGGAGCGACCCCTTCACCGCGTACCTTCAGCTGCCCCAATTCTCCCTCATCAACAGAACACTACAAAAAAATACACTTCCGTGATGATACGTGTTTGTCACAGTAGGTCGCGTTTTTTGTCATGCATGTACATCCATGACAAATTTATGACAGAATCAAGATAGTCATACCTGTGCTGTCGTAGAAGTGTTCCATGACATTACCAAAATTATCATCACGGAAGTGTCCACTTCCATGACGATAAATCGCGCGTCACAGAAGTGCTTTCGTCAAGGGTGACCGACACGTGGCATCCACCGTAACGGAACGCCGTTAAGCTATCGGGTCGGGTTTTGGATCCGATAACCCGTTAACAGCCCCGACCAATGGGGATTTTCCACGTGTAAAATCATCATTGGCTGGAGGAAACACGTGTCGGCTCATCGCTGGGACAGATGTCATCCACTCATTGGACAGAAGGCGCCTATGATACGTCGACACGTGGCACGGCCCAACAGAGGCCCATTCCTGTGAAAAGGCCGGCCCGTTTGACTTGGTCAAAAGGTGGCGGGCCGGCCCATGGAAAGCCTGTTAACGGCCTGTTCGCATATAGCCCATTTACAGCCCGCTAACCCAAGGCCCGTTACGCCCTATTCGAATTAGGCCCAGTAGCGTCATCTGGGCCATCCAATATGATTCCAGCCCGTTTTCACTTCTGGCCCATGTATGGCCCATGACGTCTTTCGGCCCATATGAGGCCCTATGTAACTCTTGGCCTATTAACGGCCCGTGGTGAAACTGGCCCGTAATGAACAGTGTATCACTTTACACCCATTAACGGCCCGTGGTGAAACTGGCCCGTAAAGAACAGTGTATCACTTTATACCCATTAACGGCCCGTTATTCCGTTGGGCCGTTTCCAGCCCATGTTATCTTTCGGCCTTCTCAGAGCCCATTTATTCTTGGGCTATTTTCCAGCATTCGTTTACTTACGGCCCGTTACTGTCATTTTCTGCTTGTGGGCCAAATTCAGCCCGTGGTTACAGTCGGCCCGTTTGTGGTCCGTTAATACGTTGGGCCGTTTTCATAGCGTCATCAAATACGGCCTATTAACGATGGCCCGTTATGGTCGGCCCATGAACGGACGATTCCAACTCTAGCCCGTTTACGGCCAGAATGCGGTCTGTTTGGCCCATGTTTGGCCAATCGATCATACGGCCCGTATAAGGCCCATTGATGATACGGCCCGTAGAAGGCCCATTGTTTCTACGGCCCGTAGAAGGCCCACTGTTTCTACGGCCCGTAGAAGGCCCACTGTTTCTACGGCCCGTAGAAGGCCCACTGTTTCTACGGCCCGTAGAAGGCCCACTGTTTCTACGGCCCGTAGGAGGCCCAGTGTCACTACAGTAAATATTAGCCCATGGTTATTGTGGCCTAGTTTTAAAAAATAGGTTATTGCAGCCACTAGCAAACCGCAGAAAAAGAACTGCACTGACTACAAGCAAACAAATAAACAAGACAACAAGGAAATAAATAAGCAAGCAACTTACACTAGGCTATCACGGCTATTACACATATTACATCCACTGGGCATCAAAGTTCGCCACCAGTGCAAATATAGGGAACACAGCAGCATATAAACGCCGCAGCAAAACAAGTCCAGAACTGAAACCACTTCAGAAGAGCTCAAGAAACAATATCCTGGGTACCCATAATGCTGGCAAGATGCTTAGCAAGCTTATTAACTTTCTCTTGTTTGGCGCTTAAGTCCTCCAGCGCTTGCTGTTGCACCAGAAAGTATGCATCTGAATTCTGCAGGGACTTCCTCAGTCCTTCGGCTTCCTGTCGCATAACATCTGATCGATGTCTTTCAACTTGAAGTTGAGACTCAAGAAGCCGAACTGATTCAGGCAACGAGTTCGAAGAGCTGGTGCCAGCAGTGGTAGCCAGTAACTCGAACACTACATCAAGACAGGACTTTGGGGTTGTCTCAGTGTCTTCAATATAGTTTTTATCAGCTTTCTTGGAGACCAACAGGGATGTCTCACTATCTTGAACCTTATCTGCATTACTTCCTTTACCATTGCATAACAGGGTACTCTTCTCCAATATTTTATCCGCGTTCTAAAAGAGAAACAAACAAACACATCTCAGGTTTACAATGTAGTATATGAAACTCATTTTGGTAAACCAGTTCAGTAGTAAGGTGGACAGGATAACAGCATGAAACAAACATATATCTATGTAGTATGGTCACTGTATGGTCTATATCATTCTAGTTTATGTTGCCAAATCAAGATAGATACAGTTCGAATCATATCTATTTAAGACAAAGCAGCATAGACAGAATATAAGTGTGGGAAACTACACAGCAATAACAACACTTGTAATGTGCATGGCATGAGAACATAACTGTTTATTCAATTGAAACTGAAATCAACATAGAGCAAGTTACAACAGCAAACAGCCAAACACGTTGAAGAAACAGGTTTAAAACATACCTGTTGCGCCATTGGAGTTTCAATTGCATCCTTCAAATTTGAAATTAGTTGGTATCAGTAAATACAGTGATGCAAGAGCAAAGTAGTATGAACCATAGCTACGGAACCTGACCTGAGAACAATTCTTCTTCTGCTTTAAGCGTTGACTTCGGGTTCGGAGTGGTGGTCCTCGTGATTTGGGCACTGCAGTTGCCTTACTAACTGCTCGTGTTTGGGTGCTCTGTGGTGGAGACGGTGCTGTGTCAACGGGAACTGGGTGTCTATCTGCTGGGGTTGGGGTTAGAAGGGGTGTAGCTGGTTCTCTGTCCAACTGGGTAGGGGTACAATCTGCATGAGTGTGGGTTATGTGTGGTGGGGCTGGTTCTTGGGCAAGTACAACCGTGGTTCTATCTGCATCGACAGGTAGCACGATCTTTTCTGAAGACCGTGTTTTTACTCCCACAGATACTGCCATCACTCCCTCCAATTGAAATGGCTGATAAACAAGAAAAGTAATTGAATGTACAGACATTGTAAGATAGACAGGTGCAATGGATAGTAGGGAAGAAAACAGGGCATGAAATAATTCACATTTATGTTGTCTAAGCAAACAGAATAGCAGGACATAATTTCACATATATGATGGCTAATTAAACAGGATAGCATGACACAATTTCACATGTATGATGGCTAACTAAACAGGATAGAATGACATACTTCAAAATATGATGACTATGTAAACAGGATGACATGATATAACTATACGATGTGTCTATTAAAGTGGTTGGCATGCCATAAATCACAAACATGCCGTCGATGGAAACATGATGGCATGATATAATTCACGGATAGAATGACATAATTTAAAATATGATGACTATGTAAACAGGATGAGATGATATAACTATATTATGTCTTTAGAAAATGGGTTGGCATGCCATAATTCAGATACATGCTGTCTATGTAAACATCATGGCATGACATAATTCAAATATATGATTTATATACTAAGGAAGTGAGCAGAGGGCAATCGCATATATGATGTGTCAACTAAGGAGATGGCATTCAATATTGTGTATATGATGTAAAAACTAAGCATTGCAATACAACATATGCATTATATGAGTAATATAACCCTGCCAAGTTTGAGCATACACCTCAGGGGGATAATAGGACTGGTCATCTGCCTCTGAATCCTCCTCTGAAGAGCTATCTGTAACCAGCAAGATATCTGCTTCAGCAGGTAGCATTGTCTGCTCTGAAGACCTTGTTTTCACTCCAGATTTCTCCATCACCAATTCAAATGGCTGATGCACAGGAAGAGCAGTTGAATATACAAACATTGTCGACAAAAGCAATGAGAAATACAAAAAAAGGACGGCATGATATAATTCACATATATGACGCTTGCCTAAACAGCATGGCATTGCATAATTCACATACATAATGCCTTGCAACAAGATAACATTGCATAATTCACATATATAATGTCTTGCAACAAGATGGCATTGCATAATTCACATATATGGTAATTAGACACTAAACAGGTGGCATTCACACAAAGCATGTCTAAACTAAGCAAATGACATAGCAATGCAAGATACCATACGCACGATATGAGCAACATAACCCTGCCAAGTTAGGGCATGCACCTCGGGGGGGGGAATATGACTGGTCATCTGTCTCTGAATCCTCCTCTGAGGAGCTATCGGTAACCAGCAAGACATGCGCTTCGTCAGATAGCATTGTCTGCTCTGAAGACCTTGTTTCCACTCCAGATTTTTCCATGACCGTGCCGAATGGCTGATGCACAGGAAGAGTAATTGAATGTACTAAAATTGTTGACAAATTTAACACGTAATAAAAAATGATGGCATGATATAATTCACATATAAGATGACTGGCTAACCAGGGTGGCATTGCAAAATTCACATATATGATGCCTGGCTAGACAAGATGGCATTGCATGATTCACATATACGATAAAGAAACTAAACAGATGGCATTGACACAAAGCATGTCTAAACTAAGCAGATGACATCTTTAATGTATACAGTAAGCAATGCAAGGCACCATATGCATGATATTACCAACATCAGCATGCCAAGTTAGAGCGAAGACCTCATGGGGTAAATAGGAGTGGTCTTCTCCTTCTGAATCCCCCTCAGAACAGTTATCTTCCTCTTGATTACGATCCGAAATGGGTGGAGGGGGGCTGCCTTTGCGCCCACCATGGAACGACGTCTGCATGAAATTTTATTGCCACGCAAGGCTCGTCTCTTTTGCTCTACATGATCAGTTCCATTGTGTACAATAACTGGCATGCATAGGAATAAAACATAGTGAGATTATGTAAGGAGTGCATGCACAAATCCAGAGTGATGGTAGCAAACTGTGGATAGACCCAAAACCAATGATAGCAGGCAGATAATAGCTTTAGTTAAAAAATACAGATAATGGCTCCTTTAATGTTTGTTTGCACCCAACATGAAACTCATAGTAGACACCGGAGATTAACCAGATAGTAGACAGATAGTACTGATTGCTGCCCCAATATGTACCCCACAACCATTTAAAAACTCAAGTTTCAGCATTAGTTTGGACCTGACTCGGAGTCTAATAGGTGAACACGACGATAATGTAGCATGTCATCATATTAAGCGACGCATAACGTAAGCAGACACGGAAGAGTGCGACCTCTCTTGCGGACCCGTGTAGTCCTCAAGGTCATCTGCTCAGTTGATGATGGTAATGCAGTTGCCGTGGCTGCCGGCGGCGGGGAAGAAGATCTGAGGCGGCGAAAGACAGTCTGGAGAGCGGATCCCTGCTGTGGTGAACCCTTCCGTCGTTGGAGCAGCTGAGCTGGGGTGGAACACAGCGCCGCAGGAGCAGGACAAACCACACAAGGTTTTCTTTGACACATATCTGTAACAGAAGTAATTGAGTAAGGGCTTGTTTGAATTTGAGGATTCTAACAATGCAGGGATAGGAAATAGACAGGAATAGGATAGGAATGCACGTGCAAAACAGAGAATTTAAAAACACAGGATTTCTGCCAATCTGGGTGTTTGATTCACAACAATTGGAAGATCACAGGATGCAAAAAAGCATGGTGAGATTAAGTCAAACCACAAGAAAATGTACGGTTATAATGCTATTATGCTACTATCTCTTAGTCTTGTGCTTGATGAATAGGAATATGAAAAGGAGGAGAAGTGGAAATTAGAATTCCTACGGTTTTTCTTTCAAGGAGACACTAAAGGAACAAATCCTACAGTTTTCCTTTGCTCCATTCCTTTGCACCAAATTCATGAAAAGTAGTACCATAGGAAACTTTCCAATTCCGATGTTTTTCATTCACTTTTCCTTTCAAGCACTGGCGATTCTAGTAGGCAGGCTTGAGCAAGGAAAATCCTACACTAAAAAAATGTTTTTGTGCTACTTCTATTACTTTGGACCCAGGCCACTGCCATACTAGCTCAACTCCCAGGCCCATCGACAAATGCACAGCTCAAACGCGCAGAGATAAATAATGATGGCGTTCAAGAGAGTCCATCACGGATAGCTAAGTTGCCTGGTACCTCACTGCTTGTCATATAGTAGGATAAAATAATCGTATTTCCCGTTACTACGAGTGCTCAGTGGACAATATATATAACATGTAGAGTAAAAAAGAGATGCAACAAGTGTACAACCTCTTTGGCGAAGCCATGTCGATCTCAGCGTGATTGGGTTGGCCGGTGAGGATGCTCCGGCTGACTTGGCTGTCGGAGGAGGGGAAGAAGATCTTAGGCGTCTGGAGATGGAGCCCGAGGTACTGCTCCGCTGTGATGGAGGGTTTCGTCGTTGGAGCAGCTCCGGTGAGTTGTACGACGCCGAGGCTGAAGCAGGACAAGAGAGACAACGAACAACGTTAACCTGAGTGGAATTCTAATAGCATCTCCAATACATGACGTAAAATACATAACCACAAAGTGCTAGATGTAAAATACATCAGCCGCTCATCTCTGAACTTAACTGTCGAAACTGAATTTAACTGTCGAAACTGAACTTAACTGTCGAAACTGAACTTAACTGAATTGCTGTCGAAACTGAATTTTGCTGTCGAAACTGAACGCACTAGCAAGGTGAGGCTACACGTCGGTCGACTGACTTTTTCATCTCTGGTCAGTCGATTTTGCAGCCGTTGGATACGAAATCAAGGGCCTGCGGTTCATCTTCAACCTCCACCCCCCTGAGCCGCCAGCCACCACCGGCCAAACAGCAGCCCCCCGCCGCCCGCGGCCGGCGGTGCGCCGCCCCGCCCGCCCCGAAAACACTCCCCACCGCCGGTCCGCCGCCGCCCCGGCCATCCCTCTAGGCCCCCCCGTGCCGAGCTTTTTCTCCGGCGATCCCCACGCCACCGCCCCGCCAACGCCCCGCCACCGCCGGCGACCACCGCCCCCATCCTGAACCCTAAGATAGATAGTGGGGTACCTCTCCGGCGAGCCCCCCTCCCCGCTGCGGCTGGTTCTTCCTTCACCCCGGCGAGCCCCCCCACCCCCTGAAAATCGACTGACCCAAAAGTCGATTCAGTCGACTGAAGTGTAGCTAAATCGGAGCAGCATCGCAAGCAAGAGCAAGAGCGAGAGCAGCAGCGCGAGCAAGAGCAATAGCAAGAGCAGACCAGGCAGGGGACCGAGAGCAAGAGCAGAGCAGCAGCGCGAGCGAGAGCTAAAGCAGCAGCAGCTCCTACTGATGTGGACGTCGCCGCCGAGGGAGCGACGCCGTGGAGGAAGTGGCCGGCGACGCCGCCGTGGATGGAGCCGCGCCGTGTCGGCTCGGGACCGAGCGCCGGCAGCACCGTGAGATCGAATCAAGAAGAAAATGCGGCGATTAGTGTACAACCTCTTTGGTGGCGCCGATTAGGCCGCAGCTTCATCCGAGGAAACGGTGATGATGATGCTCTTCCGGTGGTGCAGGTGAAGACGGCGGTGTGGGAATGGAGGTGGCGCGAAAGACGAGGGGAACGTCGGGGCAGCTCCTTGGAGGTGGAGGACGGGGTGGCTGAACCGGCGGGACGATGAGATCGACGACGGATCCTCATCCGGTACGGTGGATGAGGGACGTCGAGGTGTTGCTGTGGACGACGTCGTCGGGGAAGAGGCTCCGGCTGGGTGGCGGACGGAGCAGGGTGTGGGGTTTCGTCGCGGGTTTTCGCGGCCTCGGTGTACGAATGGGTGGGCGGATGGGATGGCAGTGGGGAACCATGGCTTAGAGACGCGCTTGTCCGAAATGTGGGGTAAGTTACGAAAGTACCCCCACCGATTTGAGGCGGTTCTTTCGGTTCAGGGGTACCACGGGCATTTCGCGTGTCGGGATTTCACAGGAGGTGGGAGTTTTCGCGCGCGTTGTAATTTCGGAATAGCAAGGCGCGGGTTGAGATGGAGGGAGTTGTCGGAGCACAACGAGACAAAGATATATCTTAAATATTTCGGGCTAACAAGGCGCGGGTTGAAGAGGCGGGAGTTTCGCAGCACGATAGACAGAGACGCTAGCTTGAATTTTCGGCATAACAAGGCGCGGCTTGAAATTTCGGAAGAACAAGCTTAACGTGTACCCAAAAAAAGACAATTTGCACCTCAACACGCACAACACACACACAAACACCATTTAGACTAGAGTAAGGTACACGTGCATTGCACGCATGAGATTTGGCAACCAAATTATGAATAAATACCACATTATAGCATGCAAGCTTTGAGTCATATATGCATGATGTAGATGTTCGTTTAATTCTTATAGTTCATTTCATTCAAAATCATCTAGTTTTTATAAGAAAGCTAATCTATTTTAAGATTCATGGAATTGTGCGTCGTAAGACATAAAGTAAAAACAAATAATGGCAAATCATGTAGAAAAACATTTGGGCAATTCTGATACGGAAGATTCTAGAACAAATAAGAAGTGCTTGTGTTTTGATGTTTGTGCATTATGCTTAAGTTCAACCATGGAGTCTTCTAGATTATACATGTGGCGAAATCTGGTGGAATCTAGATGATATCCAACGGCCAGTAGTGCTCAAATTTGCCATCTTTGGACCATCGGATTCGCCTCATCCAACGACCATCTTTCAAAGTTAAAGTTACCCGCACACAATATAAAAAAATATAAAATATAATATATATATAGGGGTATAGATATAGATATGTGATGCGAAAGCCGCCCATCATCTCCAATTAGAATAGTGTGTCCATGCACGGATGCGACGTGGCCAAATGATGTCTGCCATCGGTATCTCAAATTCAAATCAGTCTGACCTTGTTCAATGTGTATACATTACAACATGCTCGTTTCCAAACCACACCGCGCAGATCTCCGTTATATTCATGCATGCATGGGTTTCAAACATCAGGATCTCTTATTCAAATATTTGAATTCAACTTTACATTGATTATGACCTCACCTATTCTTTTACACCCACACAGTAGTCTTCTCTTTATAATTGTACCACTAACTTTCTCTCGTGCATGCATGCACACACACTACCAGTCGGCATTATCCATCGCACGCATACAATCTTTTTCTTCAGGTCGGTCTCCCATGAAGGCACACACCCACACACATCCCCCTCTCCATCATATCGGGCATTCTTTATCTCTCACGCGTGCATGCGCAACGATCGATGTTCCTCTATGTATGTGTGTATATAGCTAGGTCTTTCATAGTTTTCCACACAAACCGATCAATCGATATATCCAGTGAGGTCTCACCCTCTTTCCCACGTCCACATCGATCAATCTATACCTCTCTATATAGGATTAACATATATAGCTAATACACCCACATTAATTATATATCCAACGTCCCCCTCTCATCATCCATGCCTTCCGCTTCATCTCTCAGACGCGTGCACAATGGCGAAGACAGGGGGCAGTAAGGGCCCTGCCCCCTCCCCCCTAACATCACTATATATCGAGGCTAATATGAATGTGATCATTAGACAATTGCTGCTAAAAATGGTTTAAGTTCATGAATTGACCCTCCTCGTAAAGGATTAGCAATGCTTGGCCCCCTAGCTCATTTATTTTTCATGGCTCCGCCACTGCGCGCAACAGCGCACGTGTTCGCCCCCTCTCTCTAAATATCGATCTCGCACTTGTGCATTCCTTCATAGTCTCCCTCCACTCGGCCCCTCGCACCATCTTCTAGCCCCCCACCGGATTTTGCCACATGTACAATCTAGCAGACTCCATGGTTGAACTTAAGCATAATGCACAAACCTCAAAACAACAGTGGTTCTCTTTTGTTCTAGAATCTTCCGTATCATAACTGCCCAAACTTTTTTTCTAGTTGAATTGCCATTATTTGTTTTTACTTTATGCTTTACAACGCACAATTCCATGAATCATAAAATAGATTAAGGGCTTCTTTGATTCAAAGGATTCTCAAAGGAATTTTGGAGGATTCTAATCATTAGGAATTTTTCCTATCTTGGTTGTTTGATTCGTAGGATTGTAAACCATAGGAATTTTTCCATATGATTCATTTGCACTAGATTTCATAGGAAACATCCCATCCACTCAAACCTCTTTGAAAGAATTCTGCGTTTTTTCTATGCACAATCAAACACTCGTACAATCCTGTAGGATTCAAGACGACATTCCACTATAATCCCATGTTTTTCCTATTCCCGCGTTCTTAGCTTTTTTATAAAAACTAATTGATTTTGAATGAGATGAACTATAAGAATTAAACGAAGGGCTACATCAGGCATATATGACTCAGAGCTTACATGCTATAGTGTGGTATTTATTCATAATTTGGTTGCAAAATCTGATGCGTGCAATGCACGTGTACCTTACTAGTACTTCGAGTATGTGCAAAACACGTAAATTAGAATACCAATGGCACGCTACACAGTGTCTCTCTTACAGTTCATGAAGCCACGTGGCACATGTGGAGGCGTTGTCGCGACCTCCTTGCGTGGATTGATCACAGTGACGTGCTGCTGGTTCCAGAAGAATGTACTCGTCCTCCCTGAGCCATACTGGCGGTACATGCACGAAGCGAAGATGTGCACGCACGCCACGCACGCACTCATTCCCTCGCACGCACACGCGGGTACACGGGCGGACGCAATTTTGTACCAAGATCCACCCCATGTGATAATTTGACGCGTGTAAAGTCGTTCACTTCATTGATGGTCAATTAATACAGCGCATGCAAATTGAGTGGACGTGAGGGCGGAAGAAAGACATTATTACTCCACTGCGCGCATGCGAGTAGTTAAATCGTGGGTTGCTAGTAGTACTTCCATTGGTCTCCTTCGTATTTTGTGCCAATTTTTGACAGTAACATAATATTTACGCATTTGAGCAGTGTAGTACTTGAAATTTATGTTCCGCTAAACTCATCGGGAGCCGTTTCGGGCCTCGAAACCAAAACCATCAATTAATCTTTACCTTGTTCCCATCACATTCGAAAGCCTGCTCACACCTACTAGTACGTACCAAACCTGAACGTGTTCCCACTATGCAGGTATTAGTACTAGTGCTAGTACTTAGGTTATAAAAAGGGGAACTACCTAACCGAAAATTACTCTACCTTTCCTCCTCATAAGTGCTTCTTCTTCGTCCGTCGTTGCCATGGCCGGTGAGCAGAGCTCTAGGTCGAGAACTACTCGTAACAAGGGAGCGGCAACCAAGGCTGCGGAAAAAAAGAGAGGGCTCGCCGCCACGCAGAGACCTCGAAAGATCTCTCACGGGCAGGCGATGGCTCCCAGGAGCGCCCTAGCCGCGGAGGCGAACATGCCGAGCCGGCGGAGCTGGAGTCGTTATCCCTCGACGGCATGCCCGATCAGCTCAATAAGCAGAAGGAGTTCATCCAAGGCTTGATGGAGTTGCTGAAGGAGAGCCTCGACGACATGCCCGCTGAGCTCAATCAGCAGGGGGAGTTGACCGCCGGCTTGGTGATGCTGCTGAAGAAGAGCATTGCCTCGGAGAAGAAGGCGACCGGCGAAATCCTGCGACTTCAGGAGGACAAGGCGAAGCTCTGCCACGAGATCGACCTGTTGAAGGAGAAGAACGCCGGCTGGAAGAAGCTGCATGAGAATAGTAGTTCCTCGATGAAGATGCTGCAGGCCCTCGTCATGGAACAGAAGGAGGAGTTGGCGAAGCTCCGCATCGAGCACCCGGCTGCTGTCAAGGTACGTAATGCGGCCGTGGAACAGATGATGAAGGCTCGCGTCGAGAAATCCCGCGTCATGGACAGAATGAAGAAGATGGCGGAGGAGACGCGCAAGGAGATGGAGGTCGTGGAGGCGATGAAGAAGCAGTTACGACTCCGCGGCGAATTAGATCATTTGGGGTGATAATCTTCCTTCTTCTTTTGCTCCTGTGTTTCATCTTTTGCTTCGGGTGTTTCGCCGCACGTGTCACGTTCTCTGCGAGGCATGAATAGAACAATGTTTTTTTGAGGGAATGAATAGAACAATGCTAACAATGAGATGACTAGCAAATTAGATCATTTTTTATCGCCATATGGCACTGGGCTGCCGTGTTTCGTGCTCCTCCGTCGCAGTACTACTCCAGTGGAAAACTTGAGTATACCGCACGGTTCTTTGCTCCTCCTCGATCAGGTCGTCGGCGCATTTATACGAGCAGTCAAATCACAAGGCCCCGCCTTCCAGCAGTAATGAGCCGTCAAATCACAAAGGCCCTCGCCTCTCGTGAAACCGACCAAGCTAGACTGCCCCGCCCTCTAGCCTTTTAAAAAATGTATACTTTTGTACAGCAGTAGTATCGATGGATTGCGCCATGGAGCAAAACTTGAAATTAAAAAAAGGTGGTACATATAGAGAGCGCTCGTCGCCAAATTATGCATATAGTACTATTAAAAAGGCTAGTCACAATAATGGTGTCCAGCACAACCCACCCCTCAAATAAAACTAAGAGGGTGCTTGGATACGTTTTAGTCCCATGACTAAAAGTAGTGGGACTAAAACATGCTAGCCTCACCCATGCTTGGATCCAAATACTAAAAAGGCTAAAATCAAGTTAATGAGCATTTATTATCCTCCAAACCCTCCAATCCAGAACTCGCCTGTGTTAAAGGAGAGGAGTTAAATGAGTAGAGAGAGGACTAATCCACATTTTAGTAGGGGTACCCCTGACTAAAAAATTTAGTCTCAAGACTAGTTTTAGCCCCTCTTTAGTCAGGGGTGCTTGGAACTTTAGCCTCTTAAAGAGACTATTTTTAGTCAGACTAAAATAAGTCCCTTGGATCCAAGCACCCTCTAAGCATCCTGGAATTCTTTGACAAAACTAAGCACCCTGAAATTCTTTGACAACTAAACTGCTGGCTATATGATGTTGGCCATATATATTGTACGTATATAATGTGAAGAAACGAGTGGTAGTACTATACCAACTAAAAGATGAAATGTAAGAAATACTAGTATGTACGTACTGAAGAGTTAAAGTAACGAGAAGAAACATAACATAGTTCTGCTGGGGGCTCAGCACAACACACCCCTCAAATTAAATTAAGCACACCTGAAATTAAACTTTGCAACTATTCCGGTAGACACTGCATTAGAACCACCATGAGCAACGACACTGCCACCTTACTCGGAGTCCTCGTCCACGTCCTCGACTTCGTCCTTGTCCCTCTTCCTCTTGGCCGATACTTCTTTGCTTGAACCGCACACTTGGCTGTTGCTCTTCATCCAACCCTTGTAGATATTGAAGCAAAGGTAGCCATCCATTGCAGCGTAGTGGATGTGGTCTATATCTAGTACATTCCGCTGCCATGCATGACGATGAAACGTGTATGGAGGTTTCTCCAGTTTACCGTACGAAGGATGAACCATGGCTCCTGCCAGGGTCAGCATTGAAGGCTGACGAGAGGACACCAGCCGATTCTTCTGGAGGTCGAAGGTGTTGCCTACAACGAGGCCTATCCGACGCAGGACTTCTTTGTCGTTACCAAAGTCTACAGTAACGAATTTGACTAGGTTGCTCTCGAGGAAGTCCTTAAAATCCTGGCACTCAACGTCGGCATGGCATATGTGGTAGACCAAGCATAAGTCATGCACGCAAACCTGGATCACGGCGGGCTTCTTCCTCTCTTCGTCCTTTAGATCCTTCTCTCGTCCCAGGACTGTGGTGTACTCAACATCTAGCCCAGCGACCCACTCATCATCTGAGTCTTCGAACATGCGTCTGAAGCGAGAAAGGCATCCTTTCACCGTCGCGGAAGAACGGGTGTAGATGACGTCGAACTCATCGCCGGTGATGGTTCTAACCTTGTACTCACCGCCGATCGTGGAGATTTGGGACGCCATGGATTTGGGAGGAGGGTTAGGATTAGTGGAACTGCCGTAATGTGAATGGACGGGACGACTAGGAGCGAACCGCCGTAGTATTGAAGGACGTGCGGGGACGAGTAGGAGCGAACTGCCAGCGTGCGAACGGCAGGGTAGTGGCTTTCCATTCTCCCATGATACGGGCTTCCGAGAGCCCTTGGATCTGAGATCGAACGGTTGCATGGCGTGATTCTAGACCTATGGGTGAATATCCTATCCTGGAGGGTTATTCTGCAAATTTTCAGCAACTTAGCATGCGACCGTTTGATCTCAGATCCAAGGGCTGCCAGCAGCCCGTATCATGGTCGCGCCTACCACGACCGTCGCGTCGCTCGCGCGGTCGCGCCCTTGGAGATTTAACACGGTGCGTTAGGCTATCTGATGTTGGCATGTCATACATAGTCATCACTTAGTCACTCATACTACAACAAGGTTGGCTATAAGGTTGGCTATAAGTGTAATTTTTTACTCCTCTCTATCTCTTTCTTCGTACTCCCTCCGTCCCATAATATAAGAACGTTTTTGACACTAGTGTAGTGCCAAAAACGTTCTTATATTATGGGACACAGGGAGTACTAGTATTTATTGCATTTGCCAAGGAGTGACCTCTTCCAATGAAATGGTGTTGCTAAGTTTGCTTCATTTAATTAGCTATAGACTCAAAATTGTCTTTTCACCTAGGTACACGCGCTTAGCACCGTTTCTTCCTTGGGTCACCAAACTAGTCTCTCTCTTCTTGATTAACTTGCCACATCAGACTTTATGCCTATGTGGCAAGCTTAAGCACCTGTAGGAGCAACTAAAAGTAAGTACAATAGTGCGCTTTACATGGCATTTTTGCATATGTGGAGGAAAGAGAGGCAAGGAAAAAGTGGAGAAGTGGGCTCTCATGCAAGAGCCAGCCTCTACTACATGGTGGAGCATTGGGAGAGGCACCTGTATGGAGGTGGTCAGGAATCGGGAGACTCACGCCGGTCGTAGCGCCGCAGTTAAAATGATAATGGCAAGTCAAATCACGGGGCCCCACCTGTCCAGCAGTAACTCGCGGTCAAATCACATAGCCCTACGTTTGCAGCAGCCTACTCCCTCGTCTTCTCGCGTCTCTGTCGAACCGACTAGGCGGAACTGCCCCGCCTACCGCGCAGGAAAAGCCCCGCCCTCGACTTTTAAATAGTATACAGTATACTAATTTTGTATCCATGGATTGCACCCGCGCCATGGAGCAAAGCGTCTAGAAAACGGTGGTACACATGTACGGAGTATACAGCACGCCCGTCGCGTTCGCGTCGCACCCCAGACGGTTGGTCGGTCTGGCACGCTGCTCTCCGAATGGAACGGCGTCATATTGCGTTTGCACACACATGTGGGACGGCAATTGAGAACCGACCATAGGCACACTCCCCGGCCCCGCAAGTCGGGTGACTTAATAGAAGAGGGAGACGAGCGATAGTACTAGAGAAGTGTTGTACGACGTTGGTGCCTGGACGATCCCTGCAAGACACGGAAGATCAGTTCGTCCATGCATGTGACCAGACTCTAGCAGACACGCCTGGATTGGCTATTGTCTACATATCGTGCAGGATGTGTTGTACATGGCTGTAGTTGTGGTGAGAAATCTAAAAAAAGGTTTCTTGTCATCTCGCAAAATTAGGTGTCATGTGCTTCGGATCACTGCGAGGGTTAAACAGCGACAACTGAGTTGGGCTAGTCATTGGGGGCACATGCATGCACAGTGACTACTCGGCTGCCATCTAGGTCAAGCCGGCTATGTTAATTAGGACATCTATCGATGGACCCCTTTTCTATGAGTTTATCTTTATTTTGAGCTTTGTTCCTCGTCTAGTTTGTCCGTCGGGATTCATGTTATCTCCTTTGGGCAGTGAGGTTATGATTTCTTGTCATGTGGCATTTTTTCGTGTTATATGTTATAATCCGGCGCTTCAGATCAAAATGACGACAACTGCGCCTCCGGGCCACATGCATGAAGACTTCTCGACAGTCATTGACGAGGTCAAGCCGGCTCCGGTAGACAAAAGAAAACTAGTACTACTCCACTATATAGGCAGGAGCCTCCGCGCTTGCTTGCTAGTGTTGCTCTCTTCGCACATAAAATATATGTTATACGTTGCAAAAATAATATAATTTGAAAGTACATTCAGATACGAACCAAACGATACAATTTTTGGTGACATGCATTCACATTTTGCTTGTCAAATACAGTACGTGGTCAAACTTTGACCCAAAATACGCAAAACAACAAAAAAATACTTCCAAGACCAGCGCCGCTCTTCCGCTCTTCTCCTCTTAAACCACCGCCGCTCCTCTCCTGTTCCAATCTAAATGCAGCGCCGCTCCTCTCCTCTTCCATTTCAAAACCACCGCCCCTCCTCTCCTGTTCCAGTCCAAAACCAGCGTCGCTCCTCTCCCGTTCTAATCCAAAACCAGCGCTGCTCCTCTCCTCTTCCATTCAAAAACCACCGCCGGCGAGTGAAGGTGCTGTGGAGAAGTAGATCGATGGAGGAGTACAACCGATACGTGAGGATCGCAGACGGCGACCCTGTGAAGCTAGCTAGGATGTTGGAGATACAGTCTTGGTTTGACAACAAGGACCAACTAGCGGCGACGACGACATCCATGGCCAAATATCTGCAACAGAGCGAAAAGGCGGCGATACTCCTGGAGGGAGTCGCGCCGGAGTACATAGAGCTGCTCCTCTGGTCCATGGAGCAAACAGATTCACCGAATCCGATTGTGAGGGAGCGGTGCCAGGAGTATCGATCCCAGATGGAGCATCCACCAGAGATTGAAGGATCGAGCATCTACAGGGTGCCGTTTGTGAGGGTGTCCTGCCAGAGCGAGCCGGTGGAGTCTTCGTCGACCGAACCCAACTGCAAGAGGAGAAAAGCAGTTGGCCCGACGACGCTTCCCCGCCTTCGTCTCCCTCGCCGTTCACATCGTCTCACGGGATGGCTGTCTGCCGCCGAGGAATAGGAGGGGCTGCCCCCCCCCAGCCCAATAGTCGGGCAGGTTGTGAATTGTCAGGAGGAGCTTAGGGTTGTCAGTATTTGCAGGTTGTGAATTGTGTTTTGTGTTGTGTATTTTGAGAGTACTTTCAGATATGAATGTCTTTTGAATTTCAGATTTGCAGTATTGAGCATATGAAGTATTTTATGAATTCTAGAGATCTATTTTTAGCACTTAAAAAATGTAGTTTCATAGGAGTATAAAAGTGCAGACAATGTGATTCTCAGAGAAGAAACTGCAAGTTTCAGTTTCAGATAAGAAACTGCAAGTTCAGTTTCAGATAAGAAACTGCAACTTTCAGAGGCAGAGCATTTATATTAACACGGCCTTTTCAAACAGGGTTAACATCATGTTGGAAGTTTTATTCATGGTCGAAAATGGAACTACCAGCCAGTTAACATCATGCTGATCAAAAATCATGCATAGCACATCTTCATATGATGCACAGTCAAAATGCCCACACAATGTCGAGGCACGAAGTTTTGGCAAGTGTTGGACGTGGTTTTGGGCTGCCCCGTCTAGGCCTGCTCCCCGCGGCCGGCTCTGCTGCCGCGCAGGCCTCACCGCCCCACCGTACTCCCATCGCTGGCCTAGCCATCCCTCTACTCACCCACACCTGCTGTTATTCTCCGGCGACGGCAGACGAACCAGTAAACCCTCGTACAGTCGTACTCCCCTCCGCGTGGGAAACAACTGCCGAGTCTTCCCTGCCTCCGTGTCGTTCCCTTCCTAGGCCTCGCCGTCGTCCACCGCCCTGGTGCTCTCGGCGCGGCCTGGTCAACGTGGTCAATGACCGACATGCATCTGAAGTGGACTATACGTGGAGAGGCCGACAACTGGGTCCACGGCCGCACGCAAGGAAATGCCTCCTTATTACGCGCAAAATAATGATTCCTCCACCTGACATCAGGGACCCACCGAAAGGGCCTCTGTATTTCGCGAAAAAAACGTTACCGCCGCTGACAGCTCGGACCCACCAGCTATATCTTCGCACGCAAGGAAGTGCCTCCTTATTACGCACAAAAAAATGAATACTCCCCCTGCTAGCTGGGACCCACCATGGTGGGAGGCTGACTTGTGGGCCTACTAAGTTGACTGGGACGGGGGCCTTTGTCAACTTTAGTCAATATGAACGATTCTAGCTCCAGTGACCGTACGATGTCCATCCAACGGCTGTAGTGCTTCTTCAACCTCTGGTCTTCTTGCTCCAGCCGCCCAAAGCAGCGCCGGTCGTGCCGCATGCTCCTGCCTCCTGTAGCCGGCTGTGCTGCCGCGGAGGCCTCACCGCCCCTACTATTCCCACCGCTGGCCAGGTCCTGCGGCGACGGCAGCCTCACACCGCAGCCAAACCAGTGAACCCTCGTACTCCTCTCCGCGCGGGCTTCCACTGCCGCGTCTTCCCCGGCTCCGCGTCGTCCCCTTCCTAGGCCTCGCCGTCGTCCACCACTGTGGTGCTCTCCGCGCGGTGTGGTCAACGTGGTCAAGGAACGACTTCCATCGGAAGAGTACTGTACGTGGGGAGGCTGGCAGCTGGGTCCACGGCCACAACCCAGTTTTTTTGTGATTTGCCAAGTAAGTCGCTTTTGTCAGGCATGTTGGGCTGCAAATCTTTCAAGATGAGGAGAGCGTTCATTCAGCTGGCCGAGAAAATGGCCCATCAGTAATGAGAAATGGGCTGTACATTTTTAAAACACATCAAACCGACAATTAGTTTCAAATACTTTTTTTTTCATTTCGAGATTTTAAATTACATTAATTTTTATGCGTGGAGAATTTGTTGGATTTTATATTGATATACATTTATTTTTAAAATCAGTTTGAATGTGAGTCGAAATTTCGGGATTAAAAACAGTTCGGACAGCACCGAAATATGCAAAATTTCGTATAATTTTTTAACCGTGGCCACAATATGGGCTGTAATGCTAACAAAAAGATTATGGGCTCCAAAAAAACCTTAATAATTAGCAAATGGGCTGTAAATTATTAGAAATAATGGCAGATGGGCTGTATGCTGTTTTCCACGTATTTGAGGCTTTCCTAAAAAAGGTTGACGCACAAGCACTGACTGTTGGATGGCCATCCAACGGCCGTTGTGCTTCTTCAATCTCTGCTCTTCCTGCTCCAGCCGCTCAAACAAGCGCCTACAGGACTGCCTGCTCCCTCCTCCCCGCGGCCGGCTCTGCTGCCGCGCAGGCCTCACAGCCCCACCGTACTGCCATCGCTGGCCTAGCCATCCCTCTACTCACCCACACCTGCTGTTATTCTCCGGCGACGGCAGACGAACCAGTAAACCCTCGTACAGTCGTACTCCCCTCCGCGTGGGAAACAACTGCCGAGTCTTCCCTGCCTCCGTGTCGTTCCCTTCCTAGGCCTCGCCGTCGTCCACCGCCCTGGTGCTCTCGGCGCGGCCTGGTCAACATGGTCAACGACCGACATGCATCTGAAGTGGACTGTACGTGGAGAGGCCGACAGCTGGGTCCACGGCCGCACGCAAGGAAATGCCTCCTTATTACGCGCAAAATAATGATTCCTCCACCTGACATCAGGGACCCACCGAAAGGGCCTCTGTATTTCGCGAAAAAACGTTACCGCCGCTGACAGCTCGGACCCACCAGCTATATCTTCGCACGCAAGGAAGTGCCTCCTTATTACGCACAAAAAAATGAATACTCCCCCTGCTAGCTGGGACCCACCATGGTGGGAGGCTGACTTGTGGGCCTACTAAGTTGACTGGGACGGGGGCCTTTGTCAACTTTAGTCAATATGAACGATTCTAGCTCCAGTGACCGTACGATGTCCATCCAACGGCCGTAGTGCTTCTTCAACCTCTGGTCTTCTTGCTCCAGCCGCCCAAAGCAGCGCCGGTCGTGCCGCATGCTCCTGCCTCCCGTGGCCGGCTGTGCTGCCGCGGAGGCCTCACCGCCCCCTACTATTCCCACCGCTGGCCAGGCCCTGCGGCGACGGCAGCCTCACACCGCAGCCGAACCAGTGAACCCTCGTACTCCTCTCCGCGCGGGCTTCCACTGCCGCGTCTTCCCCGGCTCCGCGTCGTCCCCTTCCTAGGCCTCGCCGTCGTCCACCGCCGTGGTGCTCTCCATGCGGCGTGGTCAACGTGGTCAAGGAACGACTTCCATCGGAAGAGTACTGTACGTGGAGAGGCTGACAGCTGGGTCCACGGCCACAACCCAGTTTTTTTGTGATTTGCCAAGTAAGTCGCTTTGTCAGGCCTGTTGGGCTGCAAATCTTTCAAGACGAGGAGAGCTTTCATTCGGCTGGCCGAGAAAATGGCCCATCAGTAATGAGAAATGGGTTGTACATTTTTAAAACACATCAAACCGGCAATTAGTTTCAAATATCTTTTTTTTCATTTCGAGATTTTAAATTACATTAATTTTTATGCGTGGAGAATTTGTTGGATTTTATATTGATATACATTTATTTTTAAAATCAGTTTGAATGTGAGTCGAAATTTCGGGATTAAAAACAGTTCGGACCGCACCGAAATATGCAAAATTTCGTATAATTTTTTAACCGTGGCCACAATATGGGCTGTAATGCTAACAAAAAGAATATGGGCTCCAAAAAACCTTAATAATTAGCAAATGGGCTGTAAATTATTAGAAATAATGGCAGATGGGCTGTATGCTGTTTTCCACAGATTTGAGGCTTTCCTAAAAAAAGGTTGACGCACAAGCAGTGACTGTTGGATGGCCATCCAACGGCCGTCGTGCTTCTTCAATCTCTGCTCTTCCTGCTCCAGCCGCTCAAACAAGCGCCGGCGGGACTGCCTGCTCCCTCCTCCCCGCGGCCGGCTCTGCTGCCGCGCAGGCCTCACCGCCCCATCGTACTCCCATCGCTGGCCTAGCCATCCCTCTACTCACCCACACCTGCTGTTATTCTCCGGCGACGGCAGACGAACCAGTAAACCCTCGTACAGTCGCACTCCCCTCCGCGTGGGAAACAACTGCCGAGTCTTCCCTGCCTCCGTGTCGTTCCCTTCCTAGGCCTCGCCGTCGTCCACCGCCCTGGTGCTCTCGGCGCGGCCTGGTCAACGTGGTCAACGACCGACATGCATTTGAAGTGGACTGTACGTGGAGAGGCCGACAGCTGGGTCCACGGCCACACGCAAGGAAATGCCTCCTTATTATGCGCAAAATAATGATTCCTCGACCTGACACCAGGTACCCACCGAAAGGGCCTATGTATTTCACGAAAAAAATGTTACCACCGCTGACAGCTCGGACCCACCAGCTATATCTTCGCACGCAAGGAAGTGCCTCCTTATTACGCACAAAAAAATGAATACTCCCCCTGCTAGTTGGGACCCACCATGGTGGGAGGCTGACTTGTGGGCCTACTAAGTTGACTGGGACGGGGGCCTTTGTCAACTTTAGTCAATATGAACATTCTAGCTCCAGTAACCGTACGATGTCCATCCAACAGCCGTAGTGCTTCTTCAACCTCTGGTCTTCTTGCTCCAGCCGCCCAACGCAGCGCCGGTCGTGCCGCATGCTCCTGCCTCCCGTGGCCGGCTGTGCTGCCGCGGAGGCCTCACCGCCCCCTACTATTCCCACCGCTGGCCAGGCCCTGTGGCGACGGTAGCCTCACACCGCAGCTGAACCAGTGAACCCTCGTACTCCTCTCCGCGCGGGCTTCCACTGCCGCGTCTTCCCCGGCTCCGCGTCGTCCCCTTCCTAGGCCTCGCCGTCGTCCACCGCCCTGGTGCTCTCGGCACGGCGTGGTCAACGTGGTCAAGGAACGACTTCCATCGGACGTGGACTGTACGTGGAGAGGCTGACAGCTGGGTCCACGGCCGCAGCAAGGAAGTGCCTCCTTATTACGCGGAAAATAATGATTCCTCCACCTGACAGCTGGGACCCACTAGACGGGCCACTGTATTTCGCGAAAAAAACGTTTCCCCCTGACTACTGGGACCCACCAGCTACATCTTCGCACGCAAGGAAGTGCGTCCTGGCAAAAAAAAATGATTCGCCCCCCGACTGCTGGGACCCACCAGCTACATCTTCGCAGGCAAGGAAGTGCCTTTTTTGCGAAACAAGTGCCTAACAGTCGGGCTGGTCGAAGCGTACGTAGCGTTGTCATTCTGGTCACGAACGTGTACATACATATATACTGGTGGATGTAGAGGCGCGCACGTGTTGTAGTAGAGGCGTGTACGTGTCGTAGTAGAGGCGCGCACGTAGCATGTACACGTACGTACAGCGGCCAGGGTGCATGAAAGAAAATACGGCCACGTATGTGTACATACGGGCAGGGTCTCGAACGCTACTCGCGCATACATACGGCCAGGGCTCGTGTACATGGCTGGTTCGGAACGGAGAAATAGCGTCGTCGTCGTGTTCATGGGGAGGCAACGGAATGCGTCGTGTTCATGGGGAGGCAACGGAATGCGTCGTGTTCATGGGGAGGGGTGTGGCGTACCGCAAAACGGAGGAAACAGACCTCCTACGGTCGAAACGGGGGTCCTGTTGATCGGGAGGAGTGTGGCGTACCGCAAAACGGAGGAAACGGACCTCCTACGATCGAAACGGGGGTCCTGTTGATCGGGAGGGGTGTGGCGTACCGCAAAACGGAGGAAACGGACCTCCTACGGTCGAACGGGGGTCCTGTTGATCGGGAGGGGTGTGGCGTACCGCAAAACGGACGAAACGGACCTCCTACGGTCGAAACGGGGGTCCTGTTCATCGGGAGGGGTGTGGCGTACCGCAAAATGGGACTTCACGGGATACTGTTCATCTCCACCGTCGACCTCCTCCAGCCTCCACGGGCTACCGTCGACCTCCTCCATCCTCCACGGGCTCCTGTTCATCCAGCCTCCACCGCGCGCTACTCCACCGGCTACTGTTCAACCACCCCTCCACGGGCACCCCTCCACCGTCTGTTCATCCAGCCCTCCACACCACGGGGTCCTGTTCAACCACCCCTCCACGGGCACCCCTCCACCGTCTACTGTTCATCCAGCCCTCCACCACACCATGGGGTCCTGTTCATCCAGAGGCAACGCCACCGCTCACTGTTCATCCAACCCCCCTTGCAACGCTCACTGTTCATCCCAGAGGCAGCATCGATCGGCTTCAGTTAGCAGCAGTAGCGAAGGAATCGCTCGATCGGGTTCAGTTAACAGCCATCGATCGATCGCTCGGGTTCAGTAACGCGTAGCCTGCAGTGCAATCGCTCTGGTTCAGTTAGAGCCCAACGCCTCGCTCGGGTTCAGTTAGAGCCAACGCCTCACACACACGCGCGTACGTGTACGAGAGAAACGCGCATCGCTCGGCCCCCGACCTCCCACCGTAACCGGGAACTCCCCGAAATTTTCCTCGCCCTCGCTTCTACCATAGTTTTTTCCATCATGGATGGCCCAAAGAATGTCATGCAGCTGCGTCTCCGACCCGCCCAGGACGAAAATCCCATTTTCTGTCATGTTTTTTTGTCATAGAAGTAGGAGCCCACCACATCTATGATGATACCGGGTTTGTCACAATTATCGTCATAGAAGTGTGATATGTATGACGGAAAAAAAATCGTTCGGCCCAAAATGTCACGGTTGTGTCTTTTTTTTTAGTGGAACCAGGTGACATTTTCCAAGTTTATTTAGCTGGGAGCACCCCCTGGGCTGCATCATTCCCAGGCCGCGTGGGTCCGTCCCTATGGCATGTATCCCTTTTTTATGTATTTAGCTTACCTCGCTGGGGGCGCCCCTCGGGCTGCATCATCCCCAAGTCGCTTGGGCCTGACCCAATGGCATGTATCTTCCCTGCGTCTACTTAAGCCAGTATGCTTTCCATGCTTAATCTACCTATGACTATTACCTGCTCGATCGCCACCCACCATGGGAGCCGCGCGCCGGCCGTCTTTCTTCAGGATCCTTCGCGTGAGTAGGTTAAGCACGACGTTTGTGCTCGGGCCCGTCCCTGCAGCGTCGATAAATCCAGCGGCTGAGCTCTGTCTGGCGGGCCGGCCCCATTCACGTCACCTCCTGGGGCCGTTGGTGCTTGGCCTTCTCACGCGATAACCTCAGGAGATTCGTTCGGCGCAGGTTGTCTGACCACTTCGCAGGACCAACGCAGTGAACGAAAACCAAGACCAGGCGCAACCCGCCTTGAGGTAGGGCCTCGTGAGTCCCGCGCTGGCTCACGAGTGCCCAGATACACCTCGTCTAGCCCTGCCGTGCAAGCCACATGTCAGGGCGGGGCTGTACACGCCCTGGGGGCTCTCCGCAGTAGGGAGTCCCCTCCCACGCACCAGTGGAAGCACCATGCTCCGCGCTGGCCGTCGACACTGCCGAGGAGCGGCTATGCCCACGCACAAGCGGAAGCACTACGCTCCGCGCTGGTGATAAATAACTGAGGGTGACCTCACGACCGTACCAACCTCAGGGAGCCCCAGAGCTTAGTGTCCGGCCTCACCGCAACGCCTCCCCTCGGGAGAGTCGCGCGAGGGGGTTGCGCTCGGGTCACGCCCAAGCATATGCCATCCAAGCCAGGTCCCTCGGATCTGGTCGTCACACGCCCCTCCCGAGCCGAGCCTCGGCGAGGGCAAAGGTATGGAGATTGTTTGCACGTCAAGGGGGACTCCTGACCATCGCGCCTTAGGAGCCTAACTGGTCACGTAGCCCCTCACTCCTTGGTCTCGTCCTGGTCTCCGGACGACCCAACGGTGGCTGAGGTATGCACGTGGCCGGGCCCTGCCGACGTAGAACATTAACCTATCCTCGCGTCTCCTTCCTATAGGTTGTTTGCGCGTCAAGGGGGACTCCTGAGCATCGCGACTCAGGAGCCTAACTGGTCACATAGCCCCTCACTCCTTAGTTCTGTCCTGGTCTCTGGTCGGCCCAACAGCGGTTGAGGTATGCGCAGGGTCGGGCTCTGCCGACGTAGAACATAAGGCAAATAGGAAGAAAATTGCAAAATCCCAAAACAAATATTACAAGACATATTGTTCTCTCAAACGTCAAGCATAAGTTTAAACGCCTCCACGAGGCACGATGCATGTTGCAGGAGTAAAACAGAAAAGTTGCCGCAAGAAGGTCACCCCTAGACACCGACATCGCCCACGGAAGGTGCTCCTCCCTTGGTGGCGTCGCCTTCGCCTGCACCGCCAGCCGGAGCCGCAGGATCGATGGCACCGCCGGTCGAAGGCGCGAGAGTGAAGCCGTGGAACTTCTTCAGCAGGGCCTCCACCTGGCCCTTCACGGCTGCGGCAGCAGCCGACAACGCTCTTCATCCATAGGCTCCAGCATCTCGTCGAGGCGGGCAGTTGGATCGCGAAGATGGAGGTGACTGAAGACATGCGTCAGTGCAACTGAGGAAAGAACGCAGGCTTCCGCCTCGGCCATAGGACCAATGCCGCTCACAACCTCCTCAAGCACGACAACCAGGTAGGGAAGCAGCTGAACAGGGCCATCCTCGTCGGTGGGCAACGGCTTCTCCAGGCCCTTCTCGTAAAGTGCTTTCAGCGCCACACGGGACCTCTCCTCAAGAAGCGCGAAGGCTGCACGGTCCTCAGCCAGGACCTTCGCCTTGGCGTCAAGATCGACCCCCTTCGCCTCCACCTTCCGCTCCAGCTCCTCCAGCCGGCTACGTTCAGTAGCCTGCGCCTTCGCCAACTCCCCCAGCTCGGTGTCGCGGCTCTTGATGGCGTCCTCTCGGACCCTCATCTCCTCCTCCTTCGCCTGGCGGCCGCGAGCTTCTTCTGCATGCTCATCACGTAGACTCTTCAGCTCAACCTCCAGCGCCCGGCAGCGGTCGTGTGCGGCTTCGGCGTCCTTCAGCGCCGCCTCGCGATCGGCCGTAGCTTGAGCGGCGGCCCGCTTCTCCTTCTCGGAGGTTGTCGCGGCCTGGCTCAGCGTCGCTCGGACTGCTGCGTCAGACTGAAGCCAGCCGGAGGCCAGCTCCAGGCGCCCGGCTACCAGGCACGGATCCGCGCCCAGGAGATCTTCCCGCAGCTGAGTCATCTCTGAAAGAGCATGCTCCAAGACAGCAGAGGAGGCAGAAGAACCTGGGAGTAATGGCGCAGCAGGAGGAGGAGGTGATGTCGTCACCAGGGCTTGGGAGATCAAGGGTTCCCGAGCCTCTGGGACCTCAGCAGTCGAGCCGGACATCGGCACTTCCGGAGCCAGCGGGACCTCGGGGACTGGCTCCTCCGGACGATGACCCTCCAGGCTTCACGAGGGTGACAGGGCCAGAGAGGTTCGAGACCTGTCGTTTCCTTTCTCCATGGAGGGGGGGTGTGGCCGCTATAGATGGTTCGGCCCCAGGCGTGGGCGCTGCATCCTCCTTCCTCTTCTTCACCGAAGGCGGCGGCCTGGTCAAAGAAGGACGAGCGTTAGGAGGTAGCAGTATAAGAAGGAACAAGATGAAGCTCAAGCACTTACTGGTCCACAACAGCGCAGTCCACCCTTCGCTTGGTGAGCTTCGAGTCCTGAGGAGTGGGCGCTCAGACTCCGGGAGCCGAAAACGGCGCAGCAGAAGGGCCGGAAGCAGCTTCAGACGGCGTCAAGGCGGGAATAACACCTCGAGAGACCAGCGACTATCTGCCCCTCATCCGGATAACAGGCAGCTCCCCCTCCTCCTGGCGGGCGCCGACCTCATCGTGGTCAGGAAAGGCGCGGAGGATGTCAGCTTTGCTCAAGGGGGAGGTCTCCCCCATCCCTTCAGGTGTCACCTCTGATTCTTCCTCCTCCCCCTCTTCCTCCCCGTGGGACTCATCAAAAGACAACTCCACCGGCTTCAGCGCCGCAGGGCCCCCGATAGGCGCCGGCGGCACCAGCCCGCGCCCGTCAAAAGTCGGCCTGGAAGCCACCACCTGTGCCCCGTCCTCACGGAGAAACAAGGGGGGTGAAGATGCTCGGGGGGTACTCTTGGTCGTCCCCAACTAGGAGGCGGAGAACTGTGGCCAGCTCCTCGCCGGACAAGGCCTTCGGGATCAAGAAAACCTTGTCCTCTTCGTCCCCAAGCTCCCACAAGGGGCGCGTACGGGATTGAAGCGGGGCCACGCGCAGCGTCAGGAATTCCCTCAGGAGCATGGCCCCTGTCACCTTCGCCGCCCTCGCGTTGCCCGGCTTGAGGTCGGTCTTCATCTGCTCCAGCACCAACGTCGCCCGCTCGTTGGAGAGCTTCGCGTGGGACCACCCCTAGTCGGACTGGGGCATCTCCGTCGGCAGCGTCAAGCGTGGGTGGACGCATTTAGCGTCCATCATGGCCCACTTGCTCTGAAAGCCTTCGGCATTTTTCCCCGTCTTCGAGATCGAGTTGGCCTTGCCGGCCGCGATTAAGTTGGCACACCCGGAGGTGTGACCCACCTTGACGCGGAGGAAGAAGAAGTGGCGCAGAAGAGCCACGGACGGCATCACGGTGAGGTACACCTCGCAGTAGTAGGCGAAGATGGACAAGAGAAGGATGGAATTGGGATGAAGATGCAGCGCTTGCAGCCCGTAGTGGCCGAGGACCTCGTAGAAGAAGTCAGAAAAAGGGGGAACAAGTCCCGCGGTGATGCTACTCGTGAAGAAGGGGAAGAAGGTGCTTCCTTCGGGCTCCGGCACGGCAGAGCCGACCCGGAGCTCAGTCTTCCCCCTCTCGTTGCTTTCCCCCGCCGTCAGCAAGCGCGTAGCGGCGAGGTTCTTCTCTGAGACGTTGGGCGCATTGAGGGCTGGCTCATACCAAGCCGGCGGCGAGGCAAACTTGACCTTGCGCGGCGCCATTAGTCGCTGATGCGGGAGAAGATGGAAGTAGATCTGAGGATTTCGGAGGCAGGGCGCAAGAAAGGGGATCTGAGCAAGGCGAAAGGAAGCAGTGAAGGTAAGCACTGTCTACGCTAGCCTTTTGACAGTCGGGCAGTTGCCGAGGCAGCGTGGGGAAGCGGAGACACCCACGTCCAATCAACCGCCACGCGTCGACCAAGCCGCAGGCTATTGGGGCCTGTGGCGCTCCGCACTTGACCTTTGGCTTTGCCTCGAAGCCAAGCCCGAGCGCGCCTTGGGCCCGGGGGGCCACTATCGGCGTTCTGGGAATGGGGGTCCCCAGACTTGCCTGCCTGCGGCCCACGGTGTGGCTCTGCGAGCGGGCCCGTACGGCCCATCGTCACCAACAAACATTCAAGACCCTCACGAGGGGCCAAGCCTCGCGAGGCGGACGACACAAGACCCCTTCAGGAGCGGCCTCATTAGGTTGGCTTGCGAGGGGCGGAGAGATCAAGGCAAGGCAAACCTCGCGAGGTTCTCGTGACGTGAGCCATGACGATCAAGATTAGGCGGGCGCCAGCGCGCACAGTGTCCTTGTTTCCTCTTTGGTGCTAAGGAGGCAAGCACAAGCGCGGAGTACCAAGGCGTCAAGCAAAGGTTTCCATATCAGTGCAATGAGACCAAGACCAGCAGGACGACAAGATGGAGGTCGCCGTGGAGCCCAAGGCGGCGTCACCACCACAGCTTTTTGCAGGCGAAGACTACTTTTGTCAGGATAAGCTGTACTAGCTGTCCCCTTTCGAATTGGCCGTTGTTGGCTCCCTTCCCGCTCAATATTTGGGAAGAGGACCAGGGCCTCTAAAATAGGACTAGCCACCACAGTAGGAGGCATCGGATCCTCACTCAACTGAACTAGTCTCGAACTCACTAAGTTCATCCTCACACCCACCAAGCACAAGAACACCTCGCCTCAGGAGGCTGTTCTTCCCCTTGTACTGTTCATCCTCAGCCCAAGAGGCAATCCACCACCACCACAATGGAGTAGGGTATTACACCACAACGGTGGCCCGAACCAGTATAAATCTTGTGTCCTTTGTGTTGTGAGTTCGTCGAGTTAGCCCTTGAGATCTTAGCGAAGCTAGGACGTGGATCGGTAGGGGGAGATCTTCGTGCGCACCCCAGTGTTCGAACCTTGAGGGTTTTGCCGAGACCCATGATCCGACAGGCGTCTTACCTCGCTTAGGATCCTTTACCTCCAATCTTCGGAGGTGGCCCTTTTCTTACCATGGGGAGAAAGGATGTCAGCTTCTCTTTCTCTTTTGTCTCCAAAAGAGGGAGCCCTAATCTTCCCGGACACAGTGTCTGGTGTACCTTCAGAATGGAGGCCACCTTTGGCCTTCCTGCTCTCCTCCTTGTCCTCTTTCACCGGCACCTGGTATGGTGCCGGGGCCAGCATCCTTGTTAACACGGGATCTTCTGAGTCTTCGGGAAGAGGGGTTGAACACCTAATTCGCTCTGCCTTCTTTATCCAACTCTGGAAGAAGATGGTTTTCTTAGTATCTTATTACGGGATATTTAACTAAGCTGTGTTCGGGAGTCAAGTGCTTACCGAGGTATCCGAATGGTTGCAGTCAAGGCCGATGTCCTTGGTGGTGTCCGGCCACTGTTTTCGTGTCCCAAAAAATAACTTCCACATTCCTCTGTGCGTCGTGCCAAAGAAATGTTGAAGGGTCTGTGGTCCTTCCGGATTGAACTCCCACATGCGGAGAGGCCGTCGCTGGCACGGCAGAGCCCGGCGGACCAACATTACTTGGATTACGTTGATGAGATCGGTGTCCTTCTCAAGGAGATTCCGGATGCGGCTCTGTAGTGTCTGCACTTCGTCAATTGACCCCCAGTCCAACCCCTTATTGATCCATGATGCGAGCTGTATTGGAGGGCCAGATCGGAACGCCAGTGTAGCTGCCCACTTGGTACCACGGGGTTCAGTGATGTAAAACCACTCCTGTTGCCATAAGTTGGAGGATGCCGTGAAAGAGCCTTTTAGCCAAAGAGCGTTGGTAAGCTTGCTCACCGTGGCACCTCCACACTCCGCTTGCCCTTCGATCACCTTCGGCTTCACATTAAAGGTCTTGAGCCTAAGCCGAAGTGTGGGGGAATACAGAGAAAGGCCTCGCACATGACGATGAACGCTGAGATGAGAAGAAAAGAGTCCGGGGCCAGATCGTGAAAATCTAGCCCATAATAGAACATGAGCCCACGGACAAACGGATGGAGAGCGAACCCCAGCCCCCAGAGGAAGTGGGGGATGAATAGGACCCTCTCGCCGGATCTGGGGGCAGGGATAACCTGCCCTTCAGCAGGGAGCCTGTGGGGGATTTCCACGGTCAGGTACCTTGCCACTCGGAGCTTCAATATCCTCCTCTGTGACAGAAGAGGTAACCCACCGACCTTGAAGGCTGGATCCGGACATGACTGAGAGGCTCGTAGAAATTAAAACCTGGGTACTAGAACTCGAGGTTGGAAAGGTTGAGGAAGAGGCAGGCGTAGAGGAGAAAGACGGGTCTGTGCCCCTTTATAAAGGCGGTGAATATCAAACGCCTCCTCATGGGCCTTAAAACTTGCCTATTCCCAAGGAATCGTGCCGACGGGACGGTTGGATTACCCACGCCCGTATTGATGAGAATCCCGCAATAAGGGGACACGATCTCTGCTTTGACAAGACGTGCCAATGGAACCGCATCTCAAAACGTGGAGCGGCAGGCCGAAGAACGGTTTGAAATAATGACCAGGCGGTGACGTGGCATCACGCTACAAAAAGTTGTCAGTAGATTGGACTCGTGAAATATTATACTCTCTGTAGTTGTGTGTGGTATTTGTTTTGCAAAAGCCGGACACATTCTTTGTGTTCAAAGGCTGTTTTGGAGTATTCGGAGGAGGAACCCGTCTTGCAATGCCGAAGATAATCTGCGCGCTGGACACCTCGACATTGAAGCCTGGTTCAGGGGCTACTAAGGGAGTCCTGGACTAAGGGGTCCTCGGGCGTCCGACCTGTTTGACATGGGCCGGACTGATGGGTTGTGAAGATACAAGACCAAAGACTCTCACCCGTGTCCGGATGGGACTCTCCTTGGCGTGGAAGGCAAGCTTGGCATCCGGATATGAAGATTCCTTTCTCTGTAACCGACTTTGTTCAACCCTAGTCCCCTCCGGTGTCTATATAAACTGGAGGGTTTAGTCCATAGGGACAATCATAATCATACAGGCTAGACTTCTAGGGTTTTAGCCATTACGATCTCGTGGTAGATCAACTCTTGTAATACTCATATTCATCAAGATCAATCAAGCAGGAAGTAGGGTATTACCTCCATAGAGAGGGCCCAAACCTGGGTAAACATCGTGTCCCCTGTCTCCTGTTACCATCGACCTTAGACGCACAGTTCGGGACCCCCTACCCGAGATCCGCTGGTTTTGACACCGACACCGGGATCTTGATTTTATGGATCGGACCGATCCATTTGATTGTGACAGCCAAAAACTTTGGTTGAGTTAGATGTTATTGCTCTGTTCAATCCGGGTTCTGTGTAAACCTGATGAACAATTAATCCTTGTGCTTTTGTACCTTTTGTAAGCTGGAGTTAGACATTGTTGCCCTTTTCAACTAGGGTTTGACCCACATTTTCTTTCATACTGGGCGTCTGTGTTCCTATAGGTACTACCTCTGTCGTGGTTTATTCTTTATTGGCCCCCTTCGTATTTTGTAGTAACAAACTTTGACCTTAGATTTAACTAGGAAATAGTAATGCATGTCATCGAAAATAATATTGTTGGACAGCTATTCCCGGCTATGTTCACCTGCTATATGCAATAATTATGCATGTGCTTGCTCGCTGTTTAGGAGGCTGCGGCGCGCTCTGCTAGCGTGCCTCCGCGCGCTCTACTCGCCGTTTAGGTGCCCTCCGGTCGCGTCCCTCCACGCACTCTGCTCGCCGTTTAGGCGCCAAGTCTCGCTCGGGTCGCGTCGTCCCTCCCTGCACGCTCTGCTAGCGGTTGGGGAAGCTTTAGTTATTTGATCTTAGATTATGTTAATTAATTATAGCTCCAGAGCCGGAATCATTCGGCTCTGGAGGTATAATTAATTAACCTAAACTATGATCTCCAGCGCCCGTTCCCGTCGCGCAACTCGATCCTTTCGTCGGCCGTTGGGGGTATGCCGGTATGTGTGGGTAACTAGCTAGTAAGTGGATTAGTAGCGAGTCGCCGCCGGCGGCCATTGCTGTGGTTATTTATAGCTAGCAGCTGGCTAGGGGATTGGGGATTTTACAATTCACCCCTGTGGAGCGCGGGAAGACTTGAGCACACAACCCGACAACCATATGCGTTGTCACGTGTTACCGAACACGTGTTAACATAAGTAAACGTATGTGCAACTTGTTAATCATCGCACATGAGTACTCGTAGACACATCATGTGTGATACTCCTAGCCACCGCAAGCAACGAGTTTGCATTTTTCAAAGTTTTTTGTACGAACAGAATCGCACACCAACTAACTATAGTAACCGTCTGTGTTATAATTTCTCATCGCAAACAATTCATCCGAGTGGGCTATTTGCTGCTATCACACACATCTTGTTTACACGAATCATTTGTGTTCTTTTGGCTCATCGCAAACAGTTCATTTATGTGAACTGTATGCCGCATATCACACACATCTTGTTAAGTTGAACCGTTTTTCTTCTCTTCCCTAATCGAAATCAGTTCGTCTGAGTGAACCGTATGCCGTATAACACACACACCTTGATCTGGCTGACCGTTTCTGTTGCATTCCCTAATAGCACACAGTTCATCGGAGCGAATTGTATGCCGTATATCCACACACATTGATATGGCTGCCATTTCTGTTGTACTGCCTCATCGCAAACAGTTCTTCTGGATCAACCGTATGCCCCGCATGGCACACGTAACTGAAATCTGAACCGTGTTTGATGTCTCCGCCATCGCAGACGTTTTGCATCTTTTTTGACGGTTTTTTACATCCCCGTTTGCGATTAATGCATCACACACAGTTTCGTGAAAGGGTCTCTGATTGTAGTGTCGCGTTAGCAGCATCCTGTAGTAGTGACATATGCATTGAAGTTCTCTTGTTTAACAATAAAGTTATCAAATTGATCCAAGCATTGACTAGCAGACTTATTATGAGGAATATCACCTTCATCAAATCTATAGAGAGCATTTACCTCTAATACCTTTGTCAGGTTATCTAGACCATATATTTCTTCAATAGGTGGTAAATTCTTAACATCTTCAGCTTTAATACATTTTTCTTTCATAGATTTCTTTGCCTCTTGCATATCTTCAGGACTGAGAAATAGAATACCTCTCTTTTTCGGAGTTGGCTTAGGTGGTGATTTGGGAAGAGTCCAATCATTATCATTACTCAATATATTATTCAATAATACTTCATCTTGTTCAACCGTTTGTTCCCTGAAAACACAGAACTAGCTCCAATTCATCAATATAATGTAGGCATGTATTCCGTATATAGTCATTCGTGCTTATGGAAAAGAACTTGCATGACATCTTTTGTCCTACTCTCTCGTGGCAGCGGGGTCCTAATGGAAACTAAGGGATATTAAGGCCTCCTTTTAATAGAGAACCAGAACAAAGCATTAGTACTTAGTGAATACATGAACTCCTCAAACTACAAGCATTAAGCATAGCAAAGTCATAGCAACATCAATCTCAGAACATAATGGATACTAGGGATCAAACCCTAACAAAACTAACCCGATTACATGATAAATCTCATCCAACCCATCACCGTCCTGCAAGCCTACGATGGAATTACTCACTCCCGGCGGTGAGCATCATGAAATTGGTGATGGAGGAAGGTTGATGATGATGATGATGATCGCGACAAATCCGCCTCTCTGGAGCCCCGAACGGACTCCAGATCAGCCCTCCTGATGAAGAACAGGAGGTGGCGGCAGCTCCGTATTGTAAAACGCGATGAATCCTTCTCTTTGATCTTTTTCTCCCCGAATAGGGTTATATAGAGTTGGAGTTAGGGTCGGAGGAGGTCCAGGGGGCCCACAAGCCTGCAGGGTGTGCCCTAGGGGGTGGGCACGCCCCCAGGGCTTGTGGCCTCTGGGTGGGCCCCCTCTGGTTAATTCTTGCGCCAGTATTTTTTATATATTCCACAAAAATTCTTCTTAAATTTTCAGGTCAATCCGAAAACTTTGATTTTTGCACAAAAATAACACTATAGCAATTCTGCTGAAAACCACGTTGGCCCGGGTTAGTTCCATTCAAATCATGCAAATTAGAGTCCAAAACAAGGGCAAAAGAGTTTGGAAAAGTATATACGATGGAGACGTATCAGACAGATGTGGAGCAAGGGTTTGAGGGAAAATAGGGCGCACTCGAGGAGGGAGATGGGAGGAGAGAGGTATTTATTGCCTGAGAGCACAACCACCTCTCCAAAATCCATGATCCAGAGATGCGGGACGTTCCGCATTTGACGGATACGATCAACATGGAGGAGATAGTGGGCACATGGCGACGGTTACCTGAAGAAATCTTGGGAAGATGAGCGGTCCACAGAAACGTTTGAAAAGGGCTAAAGCCAAAGATAGATAAAGTCCAAAGTCCATTTCCATCGCAACCAAGGATGTTTGCTACGTCTTCGTCATATCTATATTTGATTGTTTCATGCCAATATTCTACAACTTTCACATGCTTTTGGCAACAATTTATATGATTTACTTGGGACTAACATATTGATCAAGTGTCCTGTGCCAGTTCCTGTTTGTTGCATGTTTTTCGTTTTGCAGAAAATCCATACCAAACAAAGTCCAAACGCGATAAAAATTTACGGAGATTTATTTTAGAATATATGTAATTTTTTGGAAAAGAATCAATGTGAGACGATGCTCGAGGGGCCCACAAGCTCAGACGGTGCGCCCCCTACCCTAAGTGCGTCGGGCAGGCTTGTGGCACCCCTGTAATTCGGTTGGAGGTGTCCTTTGGCTGCAAGGAAGCTAATATCCAGATAAAAATCCCTCAAAATTCCAGCCCAATCGGAGTTACGGATCTTCAAGAATTTAATAAATGGTTTTCGGCTAGAAAATAGGAACGCGGAACAGAAGAGAACTGAGAGAGAGAGAGAGATATATCCAATCTGGGAGAGGCTCATGCCCTCCGGGAGCCATGGAGGCCATGGACCAGAGGGGAAACTCTCGTCCCATCTAGGGGGAGGCCAAGGAAGAATAAGAAGGAGGGGGGCTCTCCCCCCTCTCTCCTGGTGCCACCGGAGTGCCGCCGGGGCAACCATCGTGACGACGATCTACACCAACAACTTTGCCGCCGGCATCACCAACTCTCTCTCCCCCTCTATGCAGCAGTGTAACACCTCTTCTCCCCGCTGTAATCTCTACTTAAACATGGTGGTTTATGCCACATATTATCATCCAATGATATGTTGCCATCATATGATGTTTGAGTAGATTCATTTTTTCCTATAGGTTGATTGATGATCGTGATTGGTTTGAGTCGTATGTTTTATTTTGGTGTTGTCCAATGGTGCCCTTCGCGTCGTGCACACATGTGGGATTACTGCTGTAGAGTGTTGCAATATGTTCATAATTCGCTTATAGTGATTTGCGTGAGTGACGAAAGCACAAACTCGAGTGAGGGGGTTGTTGCGTATGGGAGTGAGGGAGTCCTGGACTAAGGGATCCTCGGGCGTCCGACCTGTTATCCATGGGCCGGACTGATGGGCTGTGAAGACACGAAGGCCGAAGACTGTACCCGTGTCCGGATAGGACTCTCCTTGGCGTGGAAGGCAAGCTTGGCGACCAACTATGAAGATTCCTTCTTATGTAACCGACTCTATGTAACCCTAGATCCACCCCCCGGTGTCTATATAAGCCGGAGGGCATAGTCCGGAAAGGATATACTCATTACCATAGTCATACAGGCTAGGCTTCTAGGGTTTAGCCATTACGATCTCGTGGTAGATCAACTCTTGTAATACTCACATTCATCAAGATCAATCAAGCAGGAAGTAGGGTATTACCTCCATAGAGAGGGCCCGAACCTGGGTAAACATCGTGTCCCCTGTCTCTTGCAACCATCGACCTTAGACGCACAGTTCGGGACCCCCTACCCGAGATCCGCCTATTTTGACACCGACATTGGTGCTTTCATTGAGAGTTCCACTGTGCCGTCGACAAAAGGGTTCGATGGCCCTTTCGATCGTCCATAGTGACACTGTCCAAGGAGAAACCTTCCTCCTCGGACAAATTTTCGTATTCGGCGGCTTCGTACTGCGGGCCAACTCGCTTGGCCATCTGGAGCAGATCGATAGCTACGCCCCTAGCCACCAGGCCAGATTTGGAAGCTTGAACTACGTTGCGGATATCCGTGGAGACTTGATCTTCAATGGATTTGAGACCGCGGCGATCGCTCCCCCTTGCACCGATGAGCATGACTTAAATCTGTCATCGGACCATATTCAGGAGATGGTTCATGTAACTGCTGCGGCCTTAGATCCGGAGCAGATTGCGCCACGAAGAAGCCACAGAATCCGCGGCATTGGAGCCGCACACAGATTCAGCACCTTGCAATATCTGCGTCAACGGAATCCCGGACTCGTTTCCGGCTATAAGTTCCGAACCACGCACGCCTGCGGACGCGGAGCTGGATCGGTTATCGATCTTCGAGTTGAGGGCCGCAGATATCTTCCAACACTCGCCCTTGGGCGATGTGCTAAATTCATTAAAGAGCCTGTCCTTGGCGGGGGACTCACATCCGAACTATGTCCGGTTCGAACTAGAGGCTGATGATGGAGAATTTCGCTTCCCACCCACCACCCACTTCATAGCCACCGTCGAGGACTTAACCGACGAGCTTGATTATGGCTCCGAAGACATCGATGGTATGGACGACGATGCCGACAAGGAGCAAGGACAAGACCCTCCATTCACTGGACGTTGGACGGCCACCTCTTTGTACGATGTGTACATGGTTGACACACCTAAGAAAGCTAGCGACAATGACAAAGAAGATCCAGTTGCGAATAAACCTTCTGAGACACAGTCCAAGCACCGGCGCCCTAAACGTTTCTGAATCACATCGCTTAAAAGATAGAAACACTGGCACCGGCGAAAATAGTACTCCGGACGACGCCGAAAATAATGAAGACCCTGTTGGAGTAACATCCGAACAGGAGGAACAAGACAACGGGCAAGTTAGCCCTGATAAACAGGCCATGCCCAACGACCTGGATGACGATAGTTACCGTCCACTCTCTAAAGATGAAGAGAGCCTCGGCAACGAGAATTTCATCGTGCCTGAGGCACCCCTCGAGCAGGAGCGCTTCAAGCGCCAGCTAATAGCTACTGCAAGAAGCCTGAAGAAAAAGCAGCAGCAGCTTCAAGATGATCAAGACCTACTCATTGACAGATGGACTGATGTCCTGGCAGCCGAAGAATACGGCCTCAAGCGTCCAGCCAAGAGTTACCCGAAGTGCAGACTGCTACCTCAGTTCGATGAGGAGGCGCCGGAGCCCATACCTCCCTCGCGCAATGCGGAATGACCACCACGTGGTCGGGATAGTGCGACGGACCGACCACCCCGCGGTTGGGATAAAACGGCAACTCAGGCTGAACAACAGCCCGCCCCACCGCCTCGTAAAAACAGAGACAAAACAACTCGGGATTATACATACGACCTTCGGCAGGACCTGGACAGTAGAGCAGGACACACCAGATCAATCTACAGATCACGAGGACGCTTTTCGACTCGGGATGACGGCTACCTATTTGGACGTGAAAAACCTAGTCACGCCCGGGCCGATAACCGCAGGCGGCCTTCATCGGAGGTGCGCCGCGACGCGGCCTGATATAGAGGCACCGCACACCCTCTTTGCTTCACAGATGATGTACTGGATCATGAATTCCCCGAGGGGTTCAAGCCCGTCAATATTGAATCATACGACGGAACAACCGATCCCGCAGTATGGATCGAGGACTTCATTCTACACATCCATATGGCCCGAGGAGACGATCTCCACGCCATCAAATACCTCCCACTAAAACTAAAAGGGCCAGCTAGACACTGGTTAAATAGCCTGCCTGAAAATTCCATCGGCAGTTGGGAGGACTTGGAAGAAGCTTTTCTTGACAACTCCCAAGGTACTTATGTCCGGCCACCAGACGCCGATGACTTAAGTCATATAGTTCAACAACCTGGAGAATCAGCCAGAAAATTCTGGACCAGGTTCCTAACAAAAAAGAACCAGATCGTTGACTGTCCGGATGCCGAAGCCCTTGCGGCCTTCAAACACAGCATCCGCGACGAATGGCTCGCCCGCCACCTTAGCCAAGAAAAGCCAAAATCCATGGCATCCCTCACGGCACTCATGACCCGCTTCTGTGCGGGTGAGGACAGCTGGCTGGCTCGTAGCAAAAACACAGCCAGCGAGGCAGGCCCCTCCGAGGCCAAAAACAGCACCGGCAAGCTCCGGCGCAATAGACACAAACGCCGAAGCAATGGCGATAACACCTATGACACTACAGTTAACGCCGGATTCAGCGGCTCCAAGTCCGGCCAGCGGAAGAAGCCTACAGAAGGAATAGTGAGGGACCATCCAGCTTGGACCGCATACTCGACCGTCCGTGCCAGATACATGGCACCCCAGACAAACAAGTCAATCATACCAACAGAGATTGTTGGGTTTTTAAACAGGCTGGCAAGTTAAATGCTGAGAACAAGGAAAAGGGATCACAAAGCGAGGATGATGACGAAGAGCCCCGGCAGCCGAACACTGGGGGCAGAAGAAATTTCCCCCTCAAGTCAAAACGGTGAACATGATATATGCTACACACATCCCCAAAAAGGAGTGCAAGCGCGCACTCAGGGACGTCTATGCGGTAGAGCCAGTCGCCCCAAAATTTAATCCATGGTCGTCATTCCCGATCACCTTCGATCGTCGAGATCACCCAACTAGCATCCGTCATGGCGGTTCGGCCGCACTGGTCCTTGACCCAATCATTGACGGATTTCACCTGACACGAGTCCTAATGGACAGTGGTAGCAGCCTCAACCTGCTCTATCAGGACACAGTGCACAAAATAGGCATTAATCCCTCACGAATCAAACCCACAAAGACTACCTTTAAAGGAGTCATACCAGGCGTAGAGGTTCGTTGTACGGGCTCAATCACGCTGGAGGTGGTCTTCGGTTTCCCGGACAACTTCCGAAGCGAAGAGCTAATCTTCGATATCGTCCCCTTCCGCAGCGGCTACCACGCACTGCTCGGACGAACCGCATTTGCTAGATTCAATGTAGTGCCACACTATGCTTATCTCAAGCTCAAAATGCCCGGTCCACGTGGTGTCATAACGGTCAATGAGAACACCGAACGCTCCCTCCGTACAGAGGAGCACACAGCCGCCCTAGTAGCAGAGGTACAGAGCGGCCTTCTCAAGCAGAACTATAATCCGGCCACCGAGCCCCTGGACATCACTAAGAGGGTCCGGACCACACTGCAACAGGACAGCTCGGTTCGTTAAGAGCTTGATTAGCAATTCGGCCTCCGTCCCAGTCCCGATGATGTAGCGGTATTAGTACCACGCGTACATAATTACGCACTCAAAATCCCATGGGCATCGACGGAGGCACAACAAGCTTGTAGTCCACAGTTCG
Source organism: Triticum aestivum (assembly GCF_018294505.1). Taxonomy (NCBI): domain Eukaryota; kingdom Viridiplantae; phylum Streptophyta; class Magnoliopsida; order Poales; family Poaceae; genus Triticum; species Triticum aestivum. Next base: position 335,397,443 of record NC_057796.1, on the reverse strand, counting down.
GCTACACCGGTCCCGGACTCACCGGTATTTTTACTATTTCCCTTTTTCCTTTCTAAGGACTATTTTATACAGGCCTCCTCCGATGGCCTGATTACCGGTCCTATCAAAGGACAAGTACACCAGATTGGCACAAGCACAGGCATACAAAGGAAGCCCTAGAGGACAATCCAACGACTACTCTACCTGTTTTTCAGTACCCAAATGCAGCTCTCCTTTGGTTCTGGCATGTTAAATAGCCAATTGCTTATCGCATTATTTGTATAAATGTGCTTTGATGCATTAACCCAACTATAATGGAAACAGTTTATGGCCCAAGTCAAGGGGCCCCAGATACCACCTCCGCTCTCTTTCTGTTTTCCTTTGCCTTTAATTACTTATATTCTCGCACCCGTGCACTTTGGTATGTTTCATATTCGCCAGGGGCTCCCTATCGCCCCATAATACGGCAACAAAAGTCCGAACACTTCTTATAGATAAGTTCGGCACCCCGAATTTAGCATTATATGCATTGGATCCGAATCATGTCTTTGGTCAATAGTTGGGTTTCCCGGCTCCTATGCTTGCTACCCTACGTTCCGCTACATCGGCTAGGGTAGTAAAGGGAGAACTACTGCGATTGTGCCTTGGTCTAAACCAGATGAGCACCTCAGTAGAGAAAGCCGAAAACTGACTGTCATGATGCGGCGAGAGCCGGTCAGGTGTTCGGAGGTCTCAAATCGTTGGAGATTTTTTCCGCATTTCGCGAAGGATCAGTACTTCCCGATCAGACGCTGACATCACTCTGATTCTTATACCAGGGGCTGCGCCCATGTTTTATTATAAAACTCTGATGGCTAAGTGAGGGCGTTTAAGCCGTATAGTCTGATTGCCTGGTTCGTTGCGCTAAACAACTCCTTCAAGGACTATATAATTGGATCAAGATTGTTTAGATTCCATCCCGAACACCTCCGTACTACCTACGTGAGGGCAGAAGCCGACGACTGGCCTGAAGGAAATATGCCCTAGGGGCAATAATAAAGTTATTATTTATTTCCTTATTCTCATGATAAATGTTCATTATTCATGCTATAATTGTATTAACAGGAAACGTAATACATGTGTGAATACATAGACAAACAGAGTGTCACTAGTATGCCTCTACTTGACTAGCTCGTTGATCAAAGAGGGTTATGTTTCCTAGCCATAGACATGAGTTGTCATTTGATTAACGGGATCACATCATTAGGAGAATGATGTGATTGACTTGACCCATTCCGTTAGATTAGCACTTGCTCGTTTAGTATGTTGCTATTGCTTTCTTCATGACTTATACATGTTCCTATGACTATGAGATTATGCAACTCCCGTTTACCGGAGGAACACTTTGTGTGCTACCAGACGTCACAACATAACTGGGTGATTATAAAGGTACTCTACAGGTGTCTCCAAAGGTACTTGTTGGGTTGGCGTATTTTGAGATTAGGATTTGTCACTCCGATTGTCGGAGAGGTATCTCTGGGCCCACTCGGTAATGCACATCACTATAAGCCTTGCAAGCATTGTAACTAATGAGTTAGTTGCGGGATGATGTATTACGGCACGAGTAAAGAGACTTGCCGGTAACAAGATTGAACTAGGTATTGAGATACCGACGATCGAATCTCGGACAAGTAACATACCGATGACAAAGGGAACAACGTATGTTGTTATGCGGTTTGACCGATAAAGATCTTCGTAGAATATGTAGGAGCCAATATGAGCATCCAGGTTCCGCTATTGGTTATTGACCGGAGACATGTCTCGGTCATGTCTACATAGTTCTCGAACACGTAGGGTCCGCACGCTTAAAGTTCGATGACGGTTATATTATGAGTTTATGTGTTTTGATGTACCGAAGGTAGTTCCGTGTCCCGGATGTGATCACGGACATGACGAGGAGTCTCGAAATGGTCGAGACATAAAGATCGATATATTGGACGACTATATTTGGATACCGAAATGGTTCCGGGTGAGATCGGGAGCACCGGGAGGCTATCGGAACCCCCCGGGAGGTATATGGGCCTTAATGGGCTTTAGTGGAAAGGAGATGAAAGGAGCAAGGGAGGGGGCGCCCCCCAAGCCCAATCCGAATTGGGAAGGGGGCCGGGCCCCCCTTTCCTTCCTCCCTCCTTCCTCTTCCTTCCCTCTCCCTCTCCAAATAGGAAAAGGAGGAGTCCTACTCCCGGTGGGAGTAGGACTCCCCCCTTGGGCGCGCCTCCTCCCCTTGGCCGGCCCTCTCCTCCCCCCTTTATATACGGAGGAGAGGGGCACCCCATAGACACAACAATTGATCTCTTGGATCTTTTGGCCGTGTGCGGTGCCCCTCTCCACCATAGTCCACCTCGATAATATCGTAGCGGTGCTTAGGCAAAGCCCTGCGTCGGTAGAACATCATCATCGTCACCACGCCGTCGTGCTGACGGAACTCTCCCTCGAAGCTCTGCTGGATCGGAGTTCGTGGGACGTCATCGAGCTGAACGTGTGCTGAACTCGGAGGTGCCGTGCATTCGGTACTTGGATCGGTCGGATCGTGAAGACGTACGACTACATCAACCGCGTTGTCATAACGCTTCCGCTTTCGGTCTACGAGGGTACGTGGACACACTCTCCCCTCTCGTTGCTATGCATCACCATGATCCTGTGTGTGCGTAGGAAAATTTTGAAATTACTATGTTCCCCAACATGGCCAACCCTCAGATTCCATACAACACGGCCGCACAGGAGGAAACAATCAAAACATAACAAACATTATATTACAAAGCGGGTTTGTTTTCATCACACAAGGCAAAGACAAAATACGAATGTATTCATTCCAAAATAATGTCCTGCCCGCACTGCGCTCCTGCAAGTCGAGATCCCTCAGGACATCCGCAAAATATCGCTCGGGTGTGCGGTGCTCCTTGCCCTCCGGCGGCCCCCTGGCCACCTCAACGGCGTCCATCTTCACCCACCACATCTTGCAACGAGCGAAGGCCATGCGGCCACCTCCGATGCAGACTGATCGCTTGGCGATGTCTAGCCGCGGACAAGCCTCCACCACCCGCTTCATGAGGCCAAAATAACTGCTAGGTATAGCTTCGGCTGGCCATAGTCGGATTATTAAATCCTTCATGGCCAGTTCGGCCACCCTGTGCAGCTCGACCAACTGTTTCAGTTGATCGGCAAAGGGCACCGGATGTTCTGGCACAGCATACTGAGACCAGAACAGCTTCTCCATGGAATTCCCTTCCCTGTCTTGGAAGAACTCCGCAACATCGGACACGCTGCGTGGCAGATCCGCAAAAGCCCCTGGGCAACTCCGAATTCGGGTTAGTAAAAGGTACTTCTTCTCCGCATACTTGCTTTGCATGTTAAAAGCCTTACCCGTTGCGATCTTCTTGCCCTCCTGGATCTCCTGGAGAGCGTCCCGGGCCTCATTCCGTGCGGCCTCTGCGCTCTGGCGAGCCTTGGTAAGTTCGGTCTCTCGAACCGACGCCTCGCGCTCCAAGGCCTCACACTTCTTCACCGCGTCCTGGAGCTCCTGCTGGACCTCGCCGACCCGGGCCTTGAGCTATTACGGGTGGCTTGCTGCTCGACAGCCTTCCCCTCGGCTTCGGTCAGGGCATTTTTCAAGGCCTCGAACTCGGTCACCGGCCCTACACATATTATGACACTCCGGTCAATACTCACCGCCAACTCTTTCCAAATACACAGCAAGTCGTTACTCGCCTTGCTTCTCACGGAGCTGAATCTTCACCTCGCCGAGCTCGTTCTCAGTCCGCTCCAACCTCTGCTTTAGTTCGGAGACTTCGGCAACATGATGAGATGATCAGGTTTTGTAACCGAGTTATCGGCAACTGGCAGGAGCCATATGGTTGTCGCTTTATTGTATGCAATGCAATCGCCCTGTAATTGCTTTACTTTATCACTAAGCGGTAGCGATAGTCATAGAAGCAATAGTTGGCGAGACAACAACGATGCTACGATGGAGATCAAGGTGTCGCGCCGGTGACGATGGTGATCATGACGGTGCTTCGGAGATGGAGATCACAAGCACAAGATGATGATGGCCATATCATATCACTTATATTGATTGCATGTGATGTTTATCTTTTATGCATCTTATTTTGCTTAGATCAACGGTAGCATTATAAGATGATCTCTCACTAAATTTCAAGGTATAAGTGTTCTCCCTGAGTATGCACCGTTGCGAAAGTTCTTCGTGCTGAGACACCACGTGATGATCGGGGTGATAAGCTCTACGTTCAAACACAACGGGTGCAAAACAGTTGCACACGCGGAATACTCAGGTTAAACTTGACGAGCCTAGCATATGCAGATATGGCCTCGGAACACTAAGACCGAAAGGTCGAGCGTGAATCATATAGTAGATATGATCAACATAGTGATGTTCACCATTGAAAACTACTCCATCTCACGTGATGATCGGACATGGTTTAGTTGATATGGATCACGTGATCACTTAGATGATTAGAGGGATGTCTATCTAAGTGGGAGTTCTTAATTAGTTTGATTAATTAAACTTTAATTTATCATGAACTAAGTCCTGGTAGTATTAGCATATCTATGTTGTAGATCAATAGCTCGCGATGTTGCTCCCCGTTTATTTTTTATATGTTCCTAGAGAAAACTAAGTTGAAAGATGTTAGTAGCAATGATGCGGATTGGATCCGTGATCTGAGGTTTATCCTCATTGCTGCACAGAAGAATTATGTCCTTGATGCACCCCTAGGTGACAGACCTATTGCAGGAGCAGATGCAGACGTTATGAACGTTTTGACAAAAGCTCGGTATGATGACTACTTGATAGTTAAGTGCACCATGCTTTACGGCTTAGAACCAGGACTTCAAAAATGTTTTGAATGCCACGGAGCATATAAGATGTTCCAAGAGTTGAAATTGGTATTTCATACTCATGCCCGTGTCGAGAGGTATGAGACCTCTGACAGTACTTTGCCTACAAGATGGAGGAGAATAGCTCAACCAGTGAGCATGTGCTCAGATTGTCTGGGTACTACAATTGCTTGAATCAAGTAGGAGTTAATCTTCTAGATAAGATAGTAATTGACAGAATTCTCTAGTCACTATCACCAAGTTAATAGAACTTCGTGATGAACTATAATATGCAAGGGATGACGAAAATAATTCCCGAGCTCTTCGCGATGCTGAAATTGACGAAGGTAGAAATCAAGAAAAGCATCAAGTGTTGATGGTTGACAAGACAACTAGTTTCAAGAAAAGGGCAAAGGGAAGAAGGGGAACTTCAAGAAGAATGGCAAGCAAGTTGCTACTCAAGTGAAGAAGCCCTAGTCTGTACCTAAGCCTGAGACTAAGTGCTTCTACTGCAAAGGGACTGGTCACTGGAAGCGGAACTGCCCCAAGTATTTGACGGATAAGAAGGATGGCAAAGTGAACAAAGGTATATTTGATATATAGATTATTGATGTGTATTTTACTAGTGTTCGTAGCAACCCCTCGGTATTTGATACTAGTTTAGTTGCTAAGAGTAGTAACTCAAAACAGGAGTTGCAGAATGAAGAGAGACTAGTTAAGGGTGAAGTGACGATGTGTGTTGGAAGTGGTTCCAAGATTGATATGATCATCATCGCACGCTCCCTACACTTTCTGGATTAGTGTTGAACCTAAATAAGTGTTATTTGGTGTTTGCGTTGAGCATGAATATGATTTGATCATGTTTATTGCAATACGGTTATTTATTTAAGTTAGAGAATAATTGTTGTTCTATTTACATGAATAAAACCTTCTATGTTCATACACCCAATGAAAATGGTTTGTTGGATCTCGGTCGTAGTGATACACATATTCATAATATTGAAGCCAAAAGATGCAAAGTTAATAATGATAGTGCAACTTATCTGTGGCACTGCCATTTAGGTCATATTGGTGTAAAGTGCATGAAGAAAATCCATGCTGATGGGCTTTTGGAATCACTTGATTATGAATCACTTGATGCTTGCGAACCATGCCTTATGGGCAAGATGACTAAAGACTCCGTTCTCCGGAACAATGGAGCGAGCAACTGACTCATTGGAAATAATACATACTGATGTATGCGATGTGATGATTGTTGAGGCTCGCGGCGGGTATCGTTATTTTCTGACCTTCACAGATGATTTGAGCAGATATGGGTATATCTACTTGAAGAAACATAAGTCTGAAACATTTGAAAAGTTCAAAGAATTTCAGAGTGAAGTGCAAAATCATCGTAACAAGAAAATAAAGTTTCTACGATCTGATCGCAGAGGCGAATATTTGAGTTACGAGTTTGGTCTTCATTTGAAACAATGCGGAATAGTTTTGCAACTCACGCCACCTGGAACACCATAGCGTAATGGTGTGTCCGAACATCGTAACCGTACTTTATTAGATATGGTGCAATCTATGATGTCTCTTACCGATTTACCACTATCGTTTTGGGGTTATGCATTAGAGACAGCTGCATTCACGTTAAATAGGGCACCATCTAAATCCATTGAGATGACACCTTATGAACTTTGGTTTGGCAAGAAACCAAAAGTCGTCGTTTCTTAAAATTTGGGGTTGCGATGCTTATGTGAAAAAGTTTCATCCTGATAAGCTCAAACCCAAATCGGAGAAAATGTCTTCATAGGATACCCAAAGGAGAAAATTGGGTACACCTTCTATCACAGATCCGAAGGCAAGACAATCATTGCTAAGAATGGATCCTTTCTAGAGAAGGAGTTTCTCTCGAAAGAAGTGAGTGGGAGGAAAGTAGAACTTGATGAGGTAACTGTACCTGCTCCCTTATTGGAAAGTAATTCATTACAGAAACCGATTCCTGTGACACCTACACTAATTAGTGAGGAAGCTGATGATGATGATCATGAAGTTCAGATCAAGTTACTACCGAACCTCGTAGGTCAACCAGAGTAAGATCCGCACCAGAGTGGTACGGTAATCCTGTTCTGGAGGTCATGTTACTTGACCATGATGAACCTACGAACTATGAGGAAGCGATGATGAGCCCAGATTCCGCAAAATGGCTTGAAGCCATGAAATCTGAGATGGGATCCATGTATGAGAACAAAGTGTGGACTTTGGTTGACTTTCCCGATGATCGGCAAGCCATAGAAAGTAAATGGACCTTGAAGAGGAAGACGTACGCTGATAGTAGTGTTACTATCTACAAAGCTAGACTTGTCGAAAAAGGTTTTGACAAAGTTCAAGGAGTTGACTACGATGAGACCTTCTCACCCGTAGCGATGCTTAAGTCCGTCCGAATCATGTTAGCAATTGCCGCATTTTATGATTATGAAATTTGGCAAATGAATGTAAAGACTGCATTCCTGAATGGATTTCTGGAAGAAGAGTTGTATATGATGCAACCAGAAGGTTTTGTCAATCCAAAAGATGCTAACAAAGTGTGTAAGCACCAGTGATCCATTTATGGACTGGTGCAAGCATCTCGGAGTTGGAATGTACGTTTTGATAGTGTGATCAAAGCATATAGTTTTATACAGACTTGCGGTGAAGCCTGTATTTACAAGAAAGTGAGTGGGAGCACTACAACCTTTCTGATAAGTATATGTGAATGGCATATTGCTGATCGGAAATGATGTAGAATTTTCCGGAAAGCATAAAGGAGTATTTGAAAGGAGTTTTTTCAAAGAAAGACCTCGGTGAAGCTGCTTACATATTGTGCATCAAGATCTATAGAGATAGATCAAGACGCTTGATAAAGTTTTTTCAGTGAGTACATACCTTGACAAGATTTTGAAGTAGTTCAAAATGGAATAGTCAAAGAAAGAGTTCTTGCCTGTGTTACAAAGGTGTGAAATTGAGTAAAGACTCAAAGCCCGACCACGGCAGAAGATAGAAAGAGAATGAAAGTCATTCCCTATGCCTCAGCCATAGGTTCTATAAAGTATGCCATGCTGTGTACCAGATCTATTGTATACCCTACACTGATTTTGGCAAGGGAGTACAATAGTGATCTAGGAGTAGATCAATGGACAGCGGTCAAAATTATCCTTAGTGGAATAAGGATATGTTTCTCGATTATGGAAGTGACAAAAGGTTCGTCGTAAAGGGTTACGTCGATGCAAGTTTTGACACTAAATCTAGATGACTCTAAGTCTCGGTCTAGATACATATTGAAAGTGGGAGCAATTAGCTAGAGTAGCTCCGTGCAGAGCATTGTAGACATAGAAATTTGCAAAATACTTACGGATCTGAATATGACAGACCCGTTGACTAAAATTATCTCACAATCAAAACATGATCACACCTTAGTACTCTTTGGGTGTTAATCACATAGCGATGTGAACTAGATTATTGACTCTAGTAAACCCTTTGAGTGTTGGTCACATGACGATGTGAACTATGGGTGTTAATCACATGGTGATGTGAACCATTGGTGTTAAATCACATGGCGATGTGAACTAGATTATTGACTCTAGTGCAAGTGGGAGACTGAAGGAAATATGCCCTACAGGCAATAATAAAGTTATTATTTATTTCCTTATTCTCATGATAAATGTTTATTATTCATGCTAGAATTGTATTAACCGGAAATGTAATACATGTGTGAATACATAGACAAACAGAGTGTCACTAGTATGTCTCTACTTGACTAGCTCGTTGATCAAAGATGGTTATGTTTCCTAGCCATAGACATGAGTTGTCATTTGATTAACGGGATCACATCATTAGGAGAATGATGTGATTGACTTGACCCATTCCGTTAGCTTAGCACTTGATCGTTTAGTATGTTGCTATTGCTTTCTTCATGACTTATACATGTTCCTATGACTATGAGATTATGCAACTCCTGTTTACCGGAAAAACACTTTGTGTGCTACCAAGCGTCACAATGTAACTGGGTGATTATAAAGGTACTCTACAGGTGTCTCCAAAGGTACTTGTTGGGTTGGCGTATTTCGAGATTAGGATTTGTCACTCCGATTGTCAGAGAGGTATCTCCGGGCCCACTCGGTAATGCACATCACTATAAGCCTTGCAAGCATTATAACTAATGAGTTAGTTGCGGGATGATGTATTGCGGCCCGAGGAAAGAGACTTGCCGGTAACGAGATTGAACTAGGTATTGAGATACCGATGATCGAATCTCGGACAAGTAACATACCGATGACAAAGGGAACAACGTATGTTGTTATGCGGTTTGACCGATAAAGATCTTCGTAGAATATGTAGGAGCCAGTATGAGCATGCAGGTTCTGCTATTGGTTATTGACAGGAGACATGTCTCGGTCATGTCTACATAGTTCTCGAACCCGTAGGGTCCGCACGCTTAAAGTTCAATGACGGTTATATTATGAGTTTATGTGTTTTGATGTACCGAAGGTAGTTCGGAGTCCCGGATGTGATCACGGACATGACAAGCAGTCTCGAAATGGTCGAGACGTAAAGATCGATATATTGGACGACTATATTTGGATACCGGAATGGTTCCGGGTTTAGATTGGGATAATACCGGAGCACCGGGAGGCTATCGGAACCCCCTAGGAGGTATACGGGCCTTAATGCGCTTTGGTGGAAAGGAGGGGAAAGGATCAAGGGAGGGGCGCCCCCCCAAGCCCAATCCGAACTGGGAAGGGGGTCGGCCACCCCTTTCCTTCCTCCCTCCTTCCTCTTCCTTCCCTCTCCCTCTCCAAATAGGAAAAGGAGGAGTCCTACTCCCGGTGGGAGTAGGACTCCCCCCTTGGGCGCGCCTCCTCCCTTGGCCGGCCCTCTCCTCCCCCCTTTATATACGGAGGAGAGGGTCACCCCATAGACACAACAATTGATCTCTTGGATCTTTTAGCCGTGTGCGGTGCCCCTCTCCACCATAGTCCACCTCGATAATATCGTAGCCGTGCTTAGGCGAAGCCCTGCGTCGGTAGAACATCATCATCGTCACCACGCCATCGTGCTGACGGAACTCTCCCTTGAAGCTCTGCTGGATCGGAGTTCGTGGGACGTCATCGAGCTGAACGTGTGCTAAACTCGGAGGTGCCGTGCGTTCAGTACTTGGATTGGTCGGATCGTGAAGACGTACGACTACATCAACCGCGTTGTCATAACGCTTCCGCTTTCGGTCTACGAGGGTACGTGGACACACTCTCCCCTCTCGTTGCCATGCATCACCATGATCCTGTGTGTGCGTAGGAATATTCTGAAATTACTACATTCCCCAACATGGCCAACCCTGAGATTCCATACAACACGGCCGCACAGGAGGAAACAATCAAAACATAACAAACATTATATTACAAAGCGGGTTTGTTTTCATCATACAAGGCAAAGACAAAATACGAATGTATTCATTCCAAAATAATGTCCTGCCCGCACTGCGCTACTGCAGGTCGAGATCCCTCCAGGACATCCGCAAAATATCGCTCGGGTGTGCGGTGCTCCTTGCCCTCCGGCGGCCCCCTGGCCACCTCAACGGCATCCATCTTCGCCCACCACATCTTGCAACGAGTGAAGGCCATGCGGGCACCTTCGATGCAGACTGATCGCTTGACGATGTCTAGCCGCGGACAAGCCTCCACCACCCGCTTCACGAGGCCAAAATAACTGCTAGGTATAGCTTCGGCTGGCCATAGTCGGATTATTAAATCCTTCATGGCCAGCTCGGCCAACTGTTTCAGTTGATCGGCAAAGGGCACCGGATGTTTTGGCACAGCATACTCAGACCAGAACAGCTCTCCATGGAATTCCCTTCCCTGGCTCGGAAGAACTCCGCAGCATCGGACATGCTGTGTGGCAGATCCGCAAAAGCCCCTGGGCAAGTCCGAATCCGGGTTAGTAAAAGGTACTTCTTCTCCGCTTACTTGCTTTGCATGTTAAAAGCCTTACCCGCTGCGATCTTCTTGGCCTCCTAGATCTCCTGGAGAGCGTCCCGGGCCTCATTCCGTGCGGCCTCTGTGCTCTGGCGAGCCTTGGTAAGTTCGGTCTCTCGAACCGATGCCTCGCGCTCCAAGGCCTCACACTTCTTCACCGCGTCCTGGAGCTCCTGCTGGACCTCGCCGACCTGGGCCTTGAGCTTCTTACGGGCGGCTTGCTGCTGGACAGCCTTCCCCTCGGCTTTGGTCAGGGCATTTTTCAAGGCCTCGACCTCGGTCGCCGCCCCTACACATATTATGACACTCCGGTCAATACTCACCGCCTACTCTTTTCGAATACACAGCAAGTCGTTACTCGCCTTGCTTCTCGCGGAGCTAAATCTTCACCTCGCCGAGCTTGTTCTCAGTCCGCTCCAACCTCTGCTTCAGTTCAGAGACTTCGGCAGCATGCGAGGTCACGGCCAACAGCGACGCCTGCTTATTCATACATATCAAATTAGTCTCCTACAAAAGATTGATCCTCTGTCCGGCCTTTCTTTCCGAACACCGGACAGTGTCTTAGGGGCTACTGTCAGCACGGGGTGTTCTCTTTTTACGTGATTACCTCAAAACCTGTCAACAGATTGCTGCAGGCCTCGTTTAGTCTCCTCTTGACGGACTGAACCTTCTCGATCACCATACCCACAAGGATACGGTGCTCGTCCACAATGGAGGCGCCTCGTAGCGCCTCCATCAGGTTATCCGTTGCCCCTGGATGGACAGGGGCCATCGATGGAATTGGCGCACCCCCCTCCTTCGAAGGAAGGGGCGCGCCGGATTCCGGAGCCTTATCGGTCCCCGGAATCACATTCGGCTGAGGGCCGAACTAAATACGTCCCTCCTCGCCAGTCTCCAGGGGGATCTGCTCCCCATGTGTCCAGCAGCGGAGGTCCCGCCTTGCGGCGCCCCCGGACAGCGTCCTGGGCCCCTCCCCGGCTCAGAGCGGCCCTCCGGGACAACACTTCGGTGTCGTCCTTGGCCTCGGGGGAATAAGCGGTCGGCGGTGACATGCTTGCCATTTCTGCCGGATCCAACGAACCCCCAGATGAGGATCACTGGATGCTGTCGCGGGCCGGACTGCAATAGCACAATTAACCACATCAAAACCATATAAAGGAGAGTCCAGGTACACGAGTATACGTGAGTCATAGTACTTACAATGCAGCCAGAGGTTTAGTGCGGAGGCGTCGCTCCGGACTGCTGTCAACGTCCCACATGGTGTTGACCGCAAGGGAACCCTTCCCCTTCTTGGGCGTTCCCGCCTCCAGATTCGTGGAAGCCCCCCTTTTCTTCTTTCCCTCCTCAGGGGGAGGGTTCTTCCCCTCCTCCTCCTCCTCTTCCTCGTCGTCGTCCTCAGGGAAAAGGAATGGGCTTCTTCGTCTTCGGACGTCACGTCCGAAGCGCCCTTGCAACGGGGGCCACTTTTGGCCCCCTTGGCCATATTTTTGGCCTTCTTCTCCTGCACCTTGTACGGTGTCGGCACCAGCATCTTTGCTAGAGGTGGGATGACCGGTTCTTCAGGCAGCAGAGCCGGACACTAGATCCTCTTCGCCCTCTCCATCTAGTCCTGAAAAAGCAATGATAAAAGCTCAGACATCATCCTCGAAACAAACAAGTAGGAGATAGGTTAATAATAACATACCTCGCTGGCAAGGTGTTTAATGTCGTGCCCATGGTCTGAATCTGTGGCCGGCGGTTTCCCGTTGCCGTTAAAGAGCAACTTCCAGGCACCTTCGTGAGTGGTTTCGAAGAGCCTCACCAGGGTTTGGTGCTTCTTCGGATTAAACTCCCACAGAGGGCGTGTGACACCCCAAAATTTTGACCTTGTTTTATTTGTTAAAATTTTGCCAGGAAATAAAACTTTTCCAATTGTCAAGATTTACCCTTTTGTTATTGTGGATTTTTACTTCAAGTGGAAAACTTTCAAGAGGTATTGTTGGACTTGAATACTCTCTATGATAAAACAATTCTTTATCAGTGAATTTAAATTGCAAGATTTGTTTTCTCAGAGCTTTATTCTTTTAAAATGATTTCTTTTGAATTTGGAGCCTGTTTTGCACTACAACCATTTGACAAATGCATTTAAAATTTCCACCAAAATTTGGGGATGTCATGTGATGTTTCCACATCACTTTTTTGCAAAAATACCTTTTGGCCATTGGAGATTTTGAGCTCTACACCAACTTTTCCAATCTGGTCCAGTAGGCACTTTTGCACTACAACCTATTTAAATATTTCTTTAAAAATTATTCCAAGTGTTTGGAGATGTCAGTAGATGCATACAATTCAACTTTATACCAAAACCCAGAGTTGTTCTTTGAAAATTTTGAGTAAAACAACCTCTTTTGCATTCTGGTCCAGTTTGGTGATTTGAACTGCAACCTTATTTTATTTTGCTCTAGTGACCCTGAGCTTGTTCCTACTTGTAGCCCTCCCTTCAAAACCCTTAAGTCCAGGAGAGTGGACTCATTGGAGGTTTTTAAGTGCATGCAATAAACCCTTTTTCTTTCTGTCCAAAACTGGAGTTTTGCAAAACTTGCACTAACAAGTTTCTGGTTTTGCCCATATGATCTTGCCTTCACCATCCACACCTATAGAGACCCTGATCTGGAGATTTTGGCCACTCCAAGAGTTGCCTAAGTGCACTTGGCATTCTGTCGAGCACTTGGTGTGCACAGTCAGTTTTGGGCATGTTTCCTAGTTTGCACTGTGAACTTGCTCCAATGACCCAGAAACCTTGTCCACTGAACTCCTAGCTGTCTCTATCCTAGTCCTGTTAATTGCCAGCCCCACCCTCGCGCTCTAGACCGCCCTGGCATTTTATCGAGCAGGTTCCGTGCGTGCTCTGGGCGTGCCTAGAGCGCACGTTTTGCACGCGCGCGCACTGAGCCGCCGTGCCGCACTGCCGCACTCGACGCGACCCGTCCCTGGCCCCTACTCCACCGCTGAACCGCGCACTAGCTCGCCCCCTCTCCATGCCATCTTTGGCGCCCTGCAGCGCCGCTGGCAGAGCGTTTGGCGGCACGCCGGCGTCGGCAGCGAACCTCTGACATGGACGGCGCCGCCCAAACCACACCAGCGCGCCAGCTGCCCCCTTGAACAGCTCAGTCTTATCCCGAAGCTCGTCGGCACGCGCTCGTCGCCGCCACGTCGCCCTGCAGCTACAACACGGCTGTCACCGGCGATCTTATCCTCAGCCGCCGCGGTCCAACCTCGAGCGCCTATTTAAGGGATCCCCGAGCTCGTTCAAGACCTCAGGCAACCTCAGACTTTCCTCCTAGCGCTCCCCAAGCAGTGGATCGACCCGTAGTGGCCATCTTCCTCGTCTCCGGCCAGTTCGGCCGCCGCCGAACTCCGGTGCTATACGTCGCAGCCAGCCACTCTCTCTCCCAACCAGTGCCACCAGTAGCTTCCCCTTGTCCTTGCGGAGCTACCCAGCAACCCAACCTCGATCGGAGACCACCGGAGCCCAAAAACCACTTCACCACCGTAGCCCCCTCCGCCGCGGAGCTCACCGCCGGCGATTTCTTCCACCCCCGACGACCCAGCGACTACCAAGAGGACCGCCTCAGTCTGGCCGGTCCATCCCCGCCCTCAGATGCCCTCGAGGAGCTGCCGTTCGTCGCCGGCGATCGCCGGAGTCCCGCTCCCGTCGGGCAGAGAAGAGGAGGGAGAGGGAAGAACGGTCAAACCTGACCAGTGGGCCCTCTGGACCCACTGTTAGTGACCCGCGCGCCGTCTCCTCTGTTTAAGTGAAAGCGTATACCCACGGAGTACGTCTCCCCTACCCCGAAAGCGTATTCCCCTCGAAACGTTTTCTTTTCTGGTTTTATTTAAAAACAGAGATTTGACCAAACTTTGACTGGCTATAACTTTTAAAAAAAAACTCCAAATGAGTTGATTCCTTTTCCTACCTCTCTCAAATTTCATCTAGTTTATTTTAAGATTTATTTCAAAAATATTTGAGACAACCTTTTGTACTGTGTTTGAAATATGTGTTGTTTGGATTTTTTTTTAAATAGGATTTTGGAGAAAAGGGAAAGCTTCCAAAAAGTGCATCCCTTGCATACTCTTGAAGGCAAGCATTTCTGAACTCTGGCATAATATTTTGTTGTAGTGTTCTGATACGATTACAACACCATTTGGCTTGGAGTATGCGTTATCTTTATGTAACGATAAAGTCTCATGCATGAGTGCTTTTTGGAGATATTTTGTGGTCAGCAATGGATACGCTAGTGATTTGGATCATCCTCGTGAGCTCCTCATGCATGCCGGTAGGAAGCCGGGAAAGTCGTGGTCTTGGGTAGACACGAGCTTGTCCCTAGTCCCTCGTCGAGACGAGTATGTCCGGTATGGCATGGTGAGGCTTAATGAGTGGTGATTTATTCCACTAATGGTAATATTGTTGGAGGATACTTGTACCACCTGAGTCGGTCGTAGATCGAGTCTTGATCAGTAACTTCCTTATTTGTTGGTACTACCACTTGTCCCTGTCGCAGACGGGGTATGGTTCAGTAAGTTGTCAACCCCTTACCAAAGCACACACCGTACAGAGAGGCCATAGTGGAAGATACCGGAGGCCTCCGGTAGGCATGCCACTTGGTCCGGGGGCATGGGTGTTTCCGGTTGGGACCGAGAGGGGGGCACCCCTTAGAGCACGCGAATATAAATTTGATCCCATGCTACGTCGAGGTTGTAGCCTCCCCACTTAGAGTTTTGCTTAGCAGGTGTCGTGGGTGATTCCAGACACCGGTGAGTTAAGCTGGTGTATGCAGGTCGGGCATGTTTTCAATTAAAAGGCCGTAGGCGGAATTAGTCCTGATGGACTAAATAAATCCGTTACTCGTGGGAAATCGTACTCCCTCTGCAGAGGATATTTCCTGTTGGATAGCCATGTTCATAGTTAAGGACCACAGTCTGAGTGGAATCTAGTAACGGTATTCGGATGGAGAACGAATTAGCTAGAACTCAGTGATGGTCTTCGGATGGAGGAACGGCTAGACTAGATTTTTGTTTATGACCTGTGACATCTGAGGATCATGTTTTAATTTTGTTATTATTATGGACTAACCACTTACACTATGTATTTTATTGAGTATCCCTGGGATGGTTCTACCTCCTGGGTATTCACTGTGATTATTCTTTTATAAGCTCTTTCTGTGGTGTCGCTCAGACGCCCGACTGCGGCATGCCTGTTGTTTATTTATCCTTTATAAGCCCTTTCTGTGGTGTCGCTCAGACGCCCGACTGCGGCATGCCTGTTGTTTATTTATCCTTTATAAGCCCTTTCTGTGGTGTCGCTCAGACGCCCGACTGCGGCATGCTTGTTGTTTATTTATCCTTTATAAGCCCTTTTTGTGGTGTCGCTCAGACGCCCGACTGTGGCATACTGGTTGTTTATTTACCTTTCATAAGCTCTTTCTGTGGTGTCGCTCAGACGCCCGACTGCGGCATCGTTAATTTATCTGCAACCTTTCGGGGAGTCATTTTAGACACTCGCTCAGTGCATTTCTTTTACTTCCGTATTGCACGTCCATATTTTCTCTGCACGCATGCATCACAAATTTTTGTTTACTTCATGGCAGACTTATCATCATGAATGTTTCGGAGCATGATTATCTCCTGATATATTATACCCGTGTTCTTAATGTTTGCGAGTACATTCAAACGTACTCACTGGCTTGTCCCTGGCTATTGTCTTGGCCAGATTTTTCGCGCATGGAGATAAGCATCGCGGTGACAGCCCCGGAATCTACGTATTTGATGATAGCAGCCTCGCGAAGATAGGAGTTATCCTGGTCAGCTGTTCTTGTGGGAAATGGAGTCCCATAGACGCAGATGTACCTAACCGCTTCCGCCCTCAACCATTAGAAACCAAGTGTTGTACTCCTAGGCCACAATGGTCGTGTACTACACATTTTTGTACCTTACTTGGATTTCTTGTATCAAGTTGGTGCCTCATCAGCTAACAGTAATCCTGGGGCTGGTGAGTACAAAGGCCGTTTTTCTGGGAAATTATTACCCCAAAAATCCGGTCGTGACAGGGCGACTTCTGCGCTGGCACGGGAGGATCCGACGAACTAGCATCACCCGGATTACATCGACAAGCTTGACATTCTTGGCTATCATACTTTGAACGCGCGTTTGCAGCGCTATCAGCTCATCGGGCGAACACCGGTCCGGACTCTTCTCGACCTAGAAGGTGAGTCGCATGGGAGCACCGGAGCGGAATTCGGCAGCTGTGGCCCAGGTGGTGCCGCGGGGTTCTGTGATGTTGAACCATTGTTTCTGCCACTCCTTTACTGTCTCCAAAAAAGTGCCTTTTGGCCAGGAGACGTTGGACAACTTACTCACCATGGCTCCTCCGCACTCCGCGTGCTGGCCGTCCACCACCTTCGGCTTCACGTTGAAGACTTTGAGCCATAACCCGAAGTGGGGTTGGATGCGGAGGAAGGCCTCACACACGATTATAAACGCCGAGATGTTGAGGAAAGAGTTCGGGGACAGATCATGGAAATCTATCCCATAATAATACATCAGCCCGCGGACGAAAGGATGGAGTGGGAACCCTAGTCCACGGAAGAAATGAGGGATGAATACCACCCTCTCGTTGAGCTTCGGCGTGGGGACGACTTGTCCTTCGGCCGGCAGACGATGGGCGATTTCCTTCGCCAAGTATCCGGCCGCCCGAAGCTCAGTAATGTCCTCTTCCTTGACGGAGGAGACCATCCACTTGCCCTGACCTCCGGATCCGGACATGGTTGAGTACCAGCTCGAGTGGAAAGGAGATGAGAACTTGGGCGCTGGAGCTCGAGTTTGGAAGGGCGGAGATAGAGAGAGGCGTGGGAGAGGGAGAGGGAATCCTTATCCCCTTATAAAGGCAGTGAATATTGAACGCCTCCCCACTCGCCTTAGAACTCGCCTATTCCCCAGGGTTGTATAAACGGCATGGTTGGGATACCCATGCCCGCATTGATGAGAATCCCACGATAAGGGGACACGATCTCTGCTTTGACAAGATGTGCCAATGGTAACCGCGTCTCGGGACGTGGAGCGGTGAACACAAAAACGGTTTTGAATTATGGCCGGTCGAACGTAATGTCGTGCTACGAAAAGTTGTCAGCGGATTCGACTCGTGTAAAATTATATTCTATCTGCGGTTGCGTCTGGTGTGTGACAGGTCCGGATAATATCACCGCACCCGAAGACTATCTTGTAGTTCAGATAGAAGGGAACCCGCCTTGCAATGCCGAAGACAATCTGCGCGCTGGACTCCTCGTCATTGAAGCCAGGTTCAGGGGCTACTGAGGGAGTACTGGACTAAGGGGTCCTCGAGCGTCCGGCCTGTTATCCATGGGCCGGACTGATGGGCTGTGAAGACACGTAGGTCGAAGACTGTACCCATGTCCGGATAGGACTCTCGTTGGCGTGGAAGGCAAGATTGGCGACCAACTATGAATATTCCTTCTTATGTAACCGACTCTATGTAACCCTAGATCCACCCCCCGGTGTCTTTATAAGCCGGAGGGCGTAGTCCGGAAAGGATATACTTCTTACCATAGTCATACAGGCTAGGCTTCTAGGGTTTAGCCATTACGATCTCGTGGTAGATCAACTCTTGTAATACTCATATTCATCAAGATCAATCAAGCAGGAAGTAGGGTATTACCTCCATAGAGAGGGCCCGAACCTGGGTAAACATCGTGTCCCCTGTCTCTTGCAACCATCGACTTTAGACGCATAGTTCGGGACCCCCTACCCGAGATCCGCCGGTTTTGACACCGACAAGGAGTAAAGAGGACTTGTTACTTAATGCTATGGTTGGGTTTTACCTTAATGATCTTTAGTAGTTGCGGATGCTTGCTAGAGTTCCAATCATAAGTACATATGATGCAAGTACGGAAAGTATGTTAGCTCATGCCTCTCCCTCATATAAAATTGCAATAATGATTACCGGTCTAGTTATCAATTGCCTAGGGACAAATCTTTCTCTTGTGTTATAAAAAGCTTTCTACTAAACAACTAACTTTTATTATCTTGCAAATTACTCTTAGTTTTATTCTCACAAAGTACCCCTAGTTTTATTTTTGCAAAGTACTTCTAGTTTTACACCTACAAAATAGTTTCATACTTGTTCTAGGTAAAGCAAATGTTAAGTGTGCGTAGATTTGTATTGGTGGTCGATAGAAATTGAAGAGAATATAAATTCTACCTTTAGCTCCTTGTTGGGTTCGATACTCTTATTTATTGAAGAAGCTACAATTGATCCCCTACACTTGTGGGTTATCAATGTTGGAGAGAAAACAAATTCAGATCAATTTGCACACTTGTGATAGACAACATAGACTTAGAAGAGAGCATAATAGAGGGAAACAGGGTCCGAAACAAAACACTCAGTCAAACGAAAGAGAGAACACACAAGGCGATAACTCTGAGTGAGGTGTTGATCGAGCAAACACAAACACAGCAAACAAGAAACAAATAAACACAGAGAAAAGACAAACAACGCCAAAAATTAGCTTCTCAAGCCTGAGAGACAAGCAAGTGATACGTCCATTTTGCATCATGATTTCCTACTATTATTTATATTATTTTTTATCACTATTGACCTGAAAAAGGTACAACAGAGATACCTATTCTACGGAACTCCAAATGACCTAAAACTTCACGGAGATTTTATATTGAATATATATAAAATAATGGAGCAAAGAAATACCAGAGGGGGCCCACCAGCTGCTCACAAGGAAAAAAGGCACGACCACCCCCACCCAGGCGTGCCCTGATGCCTTGTGGGGCCCACAGCTGGCCTCACGTGCCCATCTTCTGCTATATGAGGGGTTTTGCGTCGGTGTCAAAACCGGCAGACCTCGGGGTAGGGGGTCCCGAGCTGTGGATCTTGGATCGATGGGTAACAGGAGACGAAGGAGACGGTGTTTACCCAGGTTCGGGCCCTCTTGATGGAGGTAAAACCCTACGTCCTGCTCTTGTTTATATTGCTGATGATGTATCGAGTACAGAGTTGATCTACCTCGAGATCGTATGTTGTGTATGGTTCTAATGATCTAGCACATCTCTATCGACTAGCCTGGCCTTAGCTTATATAATGTACCGGAGGCCTAGGATAACAAGATTCCTAGTCGGCTACATTGTTGGAGAGGAGTCCTTGTCTTGATCACCAAGTATTGTGGAATCTTCCTCGTATATGTCATCAGCTGTCTGAAGAAGCCCATTAGTGAACCGCATGGGGGTCCTCGGCCCAACCCACCTGGTCGGTAGGTGACGTGGTGAGTACCCCCCTAGTCTAGCACACCGTCAGTAGCCCCATGAACCGGTCCTCAAGTTGGGGGTGCTCCTCGGTTCTTTCGAATTGTTCTTCGTCTTTAGCCATCGGTCTTGAAAACTGGTTCAACAAATCTTCCCATCTTCGATCTTGAGGATCACCGAGGTGAATCCGAAGAGTTTACACGTCAGACATCCGAGGAGCCCCTTTAAGTTCTCGGCTTTAAACAATGTCTTGTTATTTTTTACGCCGCACCTCGGTTTTGAAGATTTTCCCGTGCGGCGGTTTCCTCTTGCGTCCAAGCTCCAATTTCGGACTATATCCAAGGTGTCTTTTGTAGCCGAGCTCCAATGCCGGACTATATTCGAGGTGTCTTTTGTAGCCTAGCTCCAACGCCGATATGCATCCGAGGTGTCATAAATTACCTCATTCTTGAAAAACTTTGAAGGAGTTCAGCCGAGCTTAATGCCGAAAATGCCCTCTATGGAGCCAGCTACTTGCATCCGAGCTTTATGCCAGACTACTTCTGAGGTGGTGAACCACCTCGGCCTTGGGCTAATTTTTTGTGGAATGTTTCGATTGATGCAATTTATTCTCTACCGAAATATATAGCTAGTAGCCCAGACTCGGGTTGGGTGTGGCCGACCAACCCGAGGATCGAATCTATCGGGAACTGTTTCATCTATTGAATGTTTTTTGACTACACCGGGGTGCAACTCGGCAGGAGAGATGCCGAACTGCGGGTCAAAAAAATTCCAGAGCAAAACCATCACGCAGAACACCTCGATCAAGAGGATGTGCGCCTCCTGAAAGGAAAACATAAAATAGGTTAAAAGTGTTATAAGCTCTAAAAACCAAAAAACTTGTGCAAAAACTTTACGTCTGAGGTCAATCAAGTTTTTGGTGGCAATTCGAAAATTGGTCTTAAAATTAGTTTGTGCTTTCGTCGTGCTTTAACATGACACATCCGATCTTAAGACTTCAAGCGGGTCAGCCTTTGGCTTCAACCTTCCATCCTAAAGGCACAATGCTTCTCTTTTAGGCTAATTTAGCGAACTAAACTCGAGCAACTTTATAGAGAAACCAAGCTATCCGGCTATTGACCACACACTCGAGTCAAGAAAGGAGTAGTAGAAAAATAATTTGCAACGACTAAGAAGAAAACACTTATTATGAAAGAACTCATGTAAATTTAAGAACCCCCAGTTAACATGGGAAAAGGAAATTTGTTTTTGACAAACACCATTTTTGACAAATAATTTTTTTGTTTAACACAAATATAATGCTTGGTCGAACCGAACAAAATTTAAAAGATTGGAGGAAATTTGAGCATGAAAGCGACTTAGCTGGTTAATGTGCTCGGCGTCGATGACGAGGTCCGGGCTTGTGGCGGGACGAAGACGTAGTCCTCGGCCTGTCCGAGGTCCCAACCCCCAAGCCCGAGGTGACCAAGCGAGGATCTCAGCGTGACAAAGTAACGACGCAGCATGGTCGATGCGGTGAGGCGAAGCCCCCGGTCCAGCTAACATGACGAAGCTGGTCGGCTGGTGACATCGAAGTCCCCGGAGTAGGTTGATGAAGAGATGGTGATGCCCCCTGTCCAGCCGAGGTGACGGAGTAGCTCGATAAGGTGACGTTGCCGCCGCTATACCAGCTGAGGTGTCGAAGCAGGTCGACGTGTTAGACATCGGCTTGAAGAAGCAATGGCCAGGCCAGCCCGACGCAGGGCATAACTTATGACGCGATCAATGCCGGCTTGATGAAGTGACTGTGTGGTGATGCCAGCACGCCCGACCTACAAAATCCATGGGGCAACGATGTTGGTGAAGATTTAGCCTTCACGATGCCGGACTCTTGATCGGCTCACCGAGGTGATGATCCGATGAGGTTGACCTCGGCTCGATAAAGCAATGATCTGTCTAGCGCAGGTCGATAGCCATGGAGCAACATTGTCGGGTTGGTTTTACACCAACGCGACGGTGAAGATTACCTCGGAAAAGGCTTCAAAATTTGGGGGTACATGTGTGAGGATAACACACAATACCCTAAGAAAAAACTCCTCCAAAAAGGATGTCCAATATCCCATCCATGGAGAAAGATGAACTCGGGTCGGATTCGGATTCGTGTAGAAAACAGATCCGAAAATTGATCCACTCATCGGAAGTTTCCCGAAGTTTGAGCGGTCGGATCGAGCTAAAATTTTGAGGGGTGGCAGATATAGGAATTCTGCAGCCAATGAACAGTTGGATCTTCCAAAGGATGTCTGAGATGGACGCTGGGCTCCTTGCCCTAAACTCATCCAGATTCCCATCTAGATTCGACACGGCTCCGTTAGATCAGAGTTTCCCGAAGATTCCTCCATCAGAATGCGATGAACTTTTACAGGGTTGTTCTAGACTCAATTTCGCACAGTTCTACGGAAGCAATCGTCAAAGCGATGCTCGAGGAGGCGACGATCAGCACGGTCGCCCGAGGGCAATGTTGATGTTGAGCCCCCGAGATACATGGATGATTCCTCCATGATCGTGATAGAGATCGGAATTGATATGGATGAAGGCTAATGGGTCGTGTCCGCATCAGTTTTTCCCCAAAGAAGAAAGGATGATGCAGCATAGCTACGGTAGGTATTTCCCTTAGTGATGAAACCAAAGGTTATTGAACCAGTAGGAGAACCAAGCAACACTATGTAAACAGTACCTGCACACAAAGAACAAATACTTGCAACCCGACGCGTAAGAGGGGTTTTCAATCCCTCTCGGGTAAAAGATTGGTAAAGATATAATTTGGCAGATGCAAATAAAATAACGGCAAATAAAATTCAGCGGGGTATTTTTGGGTTTTTGATAATATAGATCTAAAAATAAAAGATGCAAATAAATAAAAAGGCAAATAGCAATATAGATTTGAAAATATATGATGAGAAAATAGACCCAGGGTCGTAGATTTCACTAGTGATTTCTCTCGAGAAAATAGCATCCGATGGGTAAACAAACTACTGTTGGGCAATTGATAGAACCTCAAATAATTATGATGATATCCAGGAAATGATCATTATATAGGTATCACATCCAAGATTAGTAGACCGACTCCTTCCTGCATCTACTACTATTACTCCACACATCAACCGCTATCCAGCATGCATCTGGTGTATTAAGTCCATGGAGAAACGGAGTAATGCAATAAGAATGATGACATGATGTAGATGAGATCTATTCATGTAGGAATAGCCCCAATAATGTTATCCTTAATAGCAACGATACATACGTGTCTTGCTGCCCCTTTTGTCACTGGGAAATAACACTGCACGATCGAACCCATCACAAAGCACCTCTTCCCATGGCAAGAAAAATTTATCTAGTCAGCCTAACTAGACCAAAGATTCGAAGAAGAAATACGAGACTATAAGTAATCATGCATATAAGAGATCAAAGAAACTCAAATAACTTTCATGGATAAATAGATCTGATCATAAACTCAAAGTTCATCGGATCCCAACAAACACATCGCAAAAAGAGTTACATCAAATAGATCTCCAAAGAGAACATTGTATTGAGAACCAAAAGAGAGAAGAAGCCATCTAGCTACTGCCTACGGACCCGTAGGTCTACAATGAACTACTCATGCATCATCGGAGAGGCACCAATGAGGATGATGAACCCCTCCGTGATGGTGTCTAGATTGGATCTCGTGGTTCTGGAACTTGCGATGGCTGGACTTGTGTTTCGTCGACTCCCCCAGGTTTTCTGGAATATTTGGGTATTTATAGGGCGAAGAGGCGGTGCGGGAGGCCACCGAGGTGGGCACAACCCACCAGAGCGCGCCTGGGCCCGCAGGCGTCCCAAGGTGGGTTGTGCCCCCTCGAGGCACCCCTCTGGTACTTCTTTGGCCCAACAGGTGTCTTCTGGTCCAGAAAAATTCTCCAAAAAGTTTTGCTGCATTTGGACTCCGTTTGGTACTGATATTCTGTGAAGTAAAAACAAGCAAAAAACAGCAACTGGCACTGGGCGCTATGTCAATAGGTTAGTCCCAAAAAATAATATAAAGTTGTTATAAATGATTGTAAACCATCCAAGAATGATAATATAACAGCATGGAACAATAAAAAATTATAGATACGTTGGAAACGTATCAGCATCCCCAAGCTTAATTCCTGCTTGTCTTCGAGTAGGTAAATGATAAAAACAGAATTTTTGATGTGTAATGATGCCTAACATGTTCATCACATATTCTTTTCTTTTGTAACATGGACATATGGAATTTTATATGGTTCAAAGCAGTAGTCTAGTTTTGACATGAAGATTTCAATACTCAAGCATATCAACAAGCAACCATGTCTTCCAAAATATCAACGCTAAAGCAATTTATCCCTAGCCCACCATGCTTAATCATTGATCCATTCATGAAACACACTCGCATATTAGCTACATCCAATGCTCAAGTACAATCATAGTGCTCCTTAGTTGGTGCTTTATAAGAGAAGATGAAGACTCAAATAAAAATTAAAATTGCATAAAGTAAATAGAAAGGCCCTTCGTAGAGGGAAGTATGGATTTGTAGAGGTGCCAGAGCTCAAAGCAAAAAATTGAGAGATAAAACATTTTGAGAGGTATACTTTTCCCGTCAATTAAAACGACCGAGTAATTACCAACACTTTCCATGCTAGATATATCATAGGCGGTTCCCAAACAGAAAATAAAGTTTATTCCTTTTTCCACCATTCTTCACATTCCACGGCTAGCCGTATCCACGGGTGCCGTCCATACCAACACTTTCCAAGGAATTTATTAGTTGACAACATAACGTAAATTTCTTTTTCATTTCCGGACTAGGCATCCGTATTACCGCCATACTCTCGTGCAATGACAAGTGAATGAACACTCATCTTGAGAATATAACACATCTATCATAGAAAATATTGGCCACCCCCTGCAGCTTCATGAGCAGTACGGGCACACAAAAAGGAAATTTATTTTGAAAATTAGAGATGGCACATACAAATTTGCTTAGAACGGCACGGAAATACCGCATATAGGTAGGAATGGTGGACTCATATGGCAAAAATGGTTTTAAGGATTTTGGATGCACAAGTAGTATTCCTACTTAGTACAAATGGAGGCTAGCAAAAAGATTGAGAAGCAACCAACCGAGAAACAAAAAATCACGTAGGCGAGCATTAAGCATAACTAACACCGAATAATGCACCACAAGTAGGATGTAATTTCATTGCATAACTATTGAATTTCATGCTTGCATAGGGAATCACAAACCTTAACACCAATGTTCTTACTAAATCATAATCACCAACATGACTCACATATTACTATCACATATCTCAAAATTATTACAAAGAATCAAGCTTATTTTGTCCAATGATCTTCATGAAAGTTTTTATTATATCCCTCTTGAATATCTATCACTTTGGGACTAATTTCATATGTTGCTTTTGATTAGCTCAAACAAATTTAAGTAAAGAACATGAGCATAATTTGTTTTTCGTTTCTCAAAATAATATAAGTGAAGCATGAGAGAATTTATTCAGAAATTTACTAACTCTCAAATAAATCTAAGTGAAGCATGAGAGCATTTCTTCAAAAATATTAAAGCACGCCGTGCTCAAAAAGATATAAGTGAAGCACTAGCGCAATTCCATAGCTCAAAAAATTTAAGTGAAGCATAAAGAGCAATTCTAACAAATCATAACATAATTATGGCTCTCTCAAATAGGTCTGTCCAGAAAGGATACTTGTGATTAACTAAAAAGAAAAACAAGCAAAGGCTCATTTCATACAAGTCGCTCCAAGCAAAACTCATGATGTCTGATGAATAAAAATATAGCTTCAAGTAAAATATCGATGGTCGTTGGAAGAAAGAGAGGATGCCACTCGGGGCATCCCCAAGCTTAATTGCTTGTTCCTCCTTGGATATTATCTTGGGGTACCATGGGGCATCCCCAAGATTAGGCTCTTCTTACTCCTTATTCCTGCATCCATCATGACCTCTCCCAAAACTTGAAAACTTCAATCACACAAAACTCAACAAAACCTTCGTGAGATCCGTTAGTATAAGAAAGCAAATCACTACTCTAAGTACCGTTGCAAACCCATTCATATTTTATTTTTGCATTATATCTACTGTATTTCAACTTTACCATGGATTATACCCCCCCCCCCCCGATACAAACCATAGATTCATCAAAATAAGCACACAACGCAAAGAAAACAGAATCTGTCAAAAACAGAACATTATGTAATAATCGGAAAACTTCGAATACTTCTGTAACTCCAAAAAATCTAAAAAATTAGGACAACATAGGTAATTTGTATATCTATCTTGTGTAAAAAATAGGGTTTATCGCGCTTATGTGATTTTTAACAATTCTGCTACTGGCGCACAAAGTTTTTGTTTTTCAACAAGATCAAGTCAACTATCACCCATCATGATCCCAAAGGCTTTACTTGGCACAAACACTGATTAAAACATAAAAACACAATCATAACAGTACAATAATTGTGCAAACACCCAAGAACAGAATGAAAAAGGCAAAAATAAATTTTATTCATTGGGTTGCCTCCCAACAAGCGCTGTCGTTTTATGCCCCCAGCTAGGCATAATGCATAGTTTCAAGTATTACCCTCTTTAGTTTTTGCTACTTTCGTAAGGGCTTTCTCAAAGCCAGGAGGCTCTTTGCGCTTCCCCAAATTCTCAGGAAAAGAAACCATCTTAAGATCTAAAATATCCAACCGTTTATTGCAAACAGTAATCAAAGTATTCATACGATTGAGATTTTCACTAATATGTTCGAGAGGTTCTTTATATTTTTGCAACTCAACCATATGTTTATGCAAATCACCCAACTTTTCGAAAATTTGAACCCTTCTTGAGTAAAAGAAATCCCCTTTTTTTGTTGGTGGAACTCCCAAAATCCCCTCTAGGATCTCATAAAATTCCCTTTAGCGGAGAAATCCAAAAGTTGTCTATGATGCAAAGCTAATCCTATATAAAAAATTCTAAGCAAAATCCTTGCATCCCCTTTTAGGTTGCTAATGCGGTAGGATTCCATTAGCCTATACCAAGTGATGACCCACAAGTATAGGTGATCTACCATAGTCCTTTCAATAAGTAAGAGTGTCGAACCCAATGAGGAGCAGAAGGAAATGACAAGCGGTTTTTAGCAAGGTATTCTCTGCAAGCACTGAAATTATCGATAACAGATAGTTTTGTGATAAGATAATTCGTAATAGGTAACAAGTAACAAAAGTAACTAAGGTGCAGCAAGGTGGCCCAATCCTTTTTATAGCAAAGGACAAGCCTGGATGAACTCTTATATAATGCAAAGCGCTCCCGAGGACACATGGGAATTACTGTCAAGCTAGTTTTCATAATGCTCATATAATTTGCGGTTGTTACTTTGATAATTTGATATGTTCGTGGACCGGTGCTAGGGTGCTGTCCTTACTTGGACAAGCCTCCCACTTATGATTAACCCCTCTCGCAAGCATCCACAACTACGAAAGAAGAATTAAGATAAATCTAACCATAGCATGAAACATGTGGATCCAAATCAGCCCCTTATGAAGCAACACATAAACTAGGGTTTAAGCTTCTATCACTCTAGCAGCCCATCATCTACTAATTACTTCCCAATTCCTTCCCCTAGGCCCAAATCATGGTGAAGTGTCATGTAGTCGACGTTCACATAACTCCACTAGAGGAAAGACAACATACATCTCATCAAAATATCGAACGAATACCAAATTCACATCATTACGTATAACAAGACTTATCCCAACGTAACTACTCACAAAGAATATTCATGTTCATAATCATAGGAGTAATAATTATCATTAAGGATTTGAACTTATGATCTTCCACCAAATAAACCAACTAGCATCAACTATAAGGAGTAATGAACACTACTAGCAACCCACGGGTACCAATCTGAGGTTTTGAGACAAAGATCGGATACAAGAGATGAACTAGGGTTTGAGAGGAGATGGTGCTGGTGAAGATGTTGATGGAGATTGACCCCCTCTCAATGAGAGGATCGTTGGTGACGACGATGGATTTGATTTTCCCCTCCCGGAGGGAAGTTTCCCCGGCAAAACAGCTCCGCCGGCGCCCTAGATTGGTTCTGCCCAGGTTCCGCCTCGAGATGGCGGCGCTTCATCCCGAAAGTTTCCTCTTGATTTTTTCCAGGTAAAAACACATCATATAGCAGAAGATTGGCACCGGAGGCCTGCCAGGGGGCCCACAAGGCAGGGAGCGCGCCCCCACCCTTGTGACTTCCTGGTGGGGCCCCTCTGGTACTTTCTTCGCCCAATATTTTTTATATATTCCAAAATAATTCTCCATAAATTTTTAGAACTTTTGGAGTTGTGCAGAATAGGTCTCTCGGATTTGCTCCTTTTCCAGTCCAGAATTCCAGTTGCCGGCATTCTCCCTCTTTGTGTAAACCTTGTAAAATAAGAGAGAAAAGGCATAACTATTATGCTATAATGTGCAATAACAGCCCATAATGCAATAAATATCAATATAAAAGCATGATGCAGAACGGACGTATCAACTCCCCCAAGCTTAGACCTCGCTTGTCCTCAAGCGAAAGCCGAAATCGAAAAATATGTCCACATGTTTAGAGTAGAGGTGTCGATAAAATAAAATACGGACATGAGGGCACCCTGATCATTTTTTAGAACAACAACATATATTGTCATATAATTTCTTATGCTAAAGTAACAATTCATTCACAAGGTAAAGTGTGAATCAAAAACTTCATTGGAAACTAACAAACTATAATCTCGGTCATTGAAGCAATTGCAATTTTTCATAACATCGGAAAGAGTCACAAGAGCTTTTTAGCAAGTCTGCATACTCAACCGTCATTTAGTCTTTCACAATTGCTAACACTCACGCAATACTTATGGGTTCAAAGCCTCAGTCGGACACAGAGAAAGACAGAGGCTTATAGTTTTGCCTCCCAACCTTTTACCTCAAGGGTAATGTCAACAATAATACTTTATGATAACCTACATCCGAGTGGATATATATATGGATCTTTCTCCAACACATAGTGCTTGCCAAAAAGAAAAAAGTGTAAAAAGGAAAGGTGAAGATCACCATGACTCTTGTATAAGGGTAGAAGATAAAAGTGAAAGATAGGCCCTTCGCAGAGGGAAGCAGAGGTTGTCATGCGCTTTTATGGTTGGATGAACAAAATCTTAATGCAAAATAATGTCACTTTATATTGCCGCTTGTGATAAAGAACTTTATTACGCAGTCTGTCGCTTTTATTTCTTCCATATCACAAGTTTGTATAAAGCTTATTTTCTCCACACTAAAAGATCATACATATTTAGAGAGCAATTTTATTGATTGCACCGATCACAACTTACTTGAAGGATCTTACTCAATCCATAGGTAGGTATGGTGGACTCTCAGGGCAAAACTGGTTTAAGGGATATTAGGAAGCACAAGTATTATATCTACTTGGTGCAAAAATATTTGGCTAGCATAAGAGGGAGAGGCAAACTCAACATGTTGGAGGATCCATGACAATATAACTTCTATCTGGATATAAGCAAACGTAACCCATTATGTTGTCTTCCTTGTCCAACATCAACTTTTTGGCATGTCATATTTTAATGAGTGCTCACAATTACAAAAGATGTCCAAGATAGTATATTTATATGTGAAACCTCTCTTTCTTTATTACTTTCTATTAATTGCAACAATGACCAAAACTATGTTTGTCAACTCTCAACAACTTTTATTCATCATACTCTTTATGTGTGAAGTCATCACTCCCCATAAGATCATTATATGATCTTTTTATTTCTTTTTGTTCTTTCTATCTCTTTTCTTATTCCCTCAAGATCATAGCAAGAAAGCAAGGCCTCAACTTGAAACTACTCTTTATTATATAACTCACAGACTCGATTACATAGATAGATCTCAAAACAAAACTCAAAGCTAGATCATACTAAAATTTTATTCTACTTGATCAAGATATAACCAAAAGGATCAAAGTAAGAAAAATGATAAAAGTAAAGGTGTGATGGTGATACGATACCGGGGCACCTCCCCCAAGCTTGGCACAATCCAAGGGGACTGCCCATAGTGTTGGGGAACGTAGTAATTTCAAAAAAATTCCTATGCACACGCAAGATCATGGTGATGCATAGCAACGAGAGGGGAGAGTGTTGTCCACGTACCCTCGTAGACCGAAAGCGGAAGCGTTAGCACAACGCGGTTGATGTAGTCGTACGTCTTCACGATCCGACCGATCAAGTACCGAACGTACAGCACCTCCGAGTTCAGCACACGTTCAGCCCGATGACGTCCCTCAAACTCTGATCCAGCCGAGTGTTGAGGGAGAGTTTCGTCAGCACGACGGTGTGGTGACGATGATGATGTTCTACCGACGCAGGGCTTCGCCTAAGCACCGCTATAGTATTATCAAGGTGGACTATGGTGGAAGGGGCACCGCACACGGCTAAAAGATCAATCGATCAATTGTTGTATCTCTAGGGTGCCCCCTGCCCCCGTATATAAAGGAGCAAGGGGAGAGGTGCGGCCGGCCAGGAGGGGCGCGCCAGGAGGTGTCCTACTCCCACCGGGAGTAGGACTCCCTCCCTTTTCCTTGTTGGACTAGGAGTGGAGGGGGAAAGAGGAGGGAGAGAGGAAGGAAAGGGGGGCGCCACCCCCCTCTCCTTGTCCTATTCGGACTAGGGGGAGGGGCGTGCGGCCCTGCCATGGCCGCCTCTCCTCTCTTCCACTAAGGCCACTATGGCCCATTAAGCCCCCGGGGGGTTCCGGTAACCTCCCGGTACTCCGGTAAAATCCTGATTTCACCCGGAACACTTCCGATATCCAAACATAGGCTTCCAATATATCGATCTTCATGTCTCGACCATTTCGAGACTCCTCGTCATGTCCGTGATCACATTCGGGACTCTGAACAACCTTCGGTACATCAAAACATTTAAACTCATAATATAACTGTCATCGAAACTTTAAGCGTGCGGACCCTACGGGTTTGAGAACTATGTAGACATGACCGAGACACGTCTCCGGTCAGTAACCAATAGCGGAACCTGGATGCTCATATTGGCTCGCACATATTCTACGAAGATCTTTATCGGTCAGACCGCATAACAACATACGTTGTTCCCTTTGTCATCGGTATGTTACTTGCCCGAGATTCGATCGTCGGTATCTCAATACCTAGTTCAATCTCGTTACCGGCAAGTCTCTTTATTCGTTTCGTAATACATCATCCCGCAACAAACTCATTAGTTGCAATGCTTGCAAGGCTTAAGTGATGTGCATTACCAAGAGGGCCCAGAGATACCTCTCCGACAATCGGAGTGCCAAATCCTAATCTCGAAATACGCCAACCCAACAAGTACCTTCGGAGACACCTGTAGAGCACCTTTATAATCACCCAGTTATGTTGTGACGTTTGGTAGCACACAAAGTGTTCCTTTGGTAAACGGGAGTTGCATAATCTCATAGTCATAGGAACATGTATAAGTCATGAAGAAAGCAATAGCAACATACTAAACGATTGAGTGCTAAACTAACGGAATGGGTCAAGTCAATCACATCATTCTCCTAATGATGTGATCCCGTTAATCAAATGACAACCCATGTCAATGGCTAGGAAACTTAACCATCTTTGATCAACGAGCTAGTCAAGTAGAGGCATACTAGTGACACTCTGTTTGTCTATGTATTCACACATATATTATGTTTCCGGTTAATACAATTCTAGCATGAATAATAAACATTTATCATGATATAAGGAAATAAATAATAACTTTATTATTGCCTCTAGGGCATATTTCCTTTCAGTCTCCCACTTGCACTAGAGTCAATAATCTAGTTCACATCGCCATGTGATTTAACATCAATAGTTCACATCTTTATGTGGTTAACACCCATAGTTCATATCGTCATGTGACCAACACCCAAAGGGTTTACTAGAGTCAATAATCTAGTTCACATCGCTATGTGATTAACACCCAAACAGTACTAAGGTGTGATCAGGTTTTGCTTGTGAGAGAAGTTTTAGTCAACGGGTCTGCCACATTCAGATCCGTATGTATTTTGCAAATTTCTATGTCAACAATGCTCTGCACGGACCTACTCTAGCTAATTGCTCCCACTTTCAATATGTATCCAGATTGAGACTTAGAGTCATCTGGATCAGTGTCAAAAATTTGCATCGACGTAACCCTTTATGACGAACCTTTTTGTCACCTCCATAATCGAGAAACATATCCTTATTCCACTAAGGATAATTTTGACCGCTGTCCAGTGATCTACTCCTAGGTCACTATTGTACTCCCTTGCCAAAATCAGTGTAGGGTATACAATAGATCTGGTACACAGCATGGCATACTTAATAGAACCTATGGCCAAGGCATAGGGAATGACTTTCATTCTCTTTCTATCTTCTGTCGTGGTCGAGCTTTGAGTCTTACTCAATTTCACACCTTGTAACACAGGAAGAACTCTTTCTTTGACTGTTCCATTTTGAACTACTTCAAAATCTTGTCAAGGTATGTACTCATTGGAAAACTTATCAAGCGTCTTGATCTATCTCTATAGATCTTGATGCTCAATATGTAAGCAGCTTCACCGAGGTCTTTCTCTGAAAAACTCCTTTCAAACACTCTTTTATGCTTTGCAGAATAATTCTACATTATTTCCGATCAACAATATGTCATTCACATATACTTATCAGAAATGTTGTAGTGCTCCCATTCACTTTCTTGTAAATACAGGCTTCACCACAAGTCTGTATAAAACTATATCCTTTGATCAACTTATCAAAGCGTATATTCCAACTCCGAGATGCTTGCACCAGTCTATAGATGGATCGCTGGAGCTTGCATATTTTGTTAGCACCTTTAGGATTGACAAAACCTTCTGGTTGCATCATATACAACTCTTCTTTAATAAATCCATTAAGGAATGCAGTTTTGTTTATCCATTTGATAGATTTCATAAAATGCGGCAATCGCTAACATGATTCGGACGACTTAAGCATAGATACGAGTGAGAAACTCTCATCGTAGTCAACACCTTGAACTTGTCGAAAACCTTTTGCGACAATTCTAGCTTTGTAGATAGTAACACTACTATCAGCGTCCGTCTTCCTCTTGAAGATCCATTTAATCTCAATGGCACGCCGATCATTTGGGCAAGTCAATCAAAGTCCATACTTTGTTCTCATACATGGATCCCATCTCAGATTTCATGGCCTCAAACCATTTCGCGGAATCTGGGCTCATCATCGCTTCCTCATAGTTCGTAGGTTCGTCATGGTCAAGTAACATGACCTCCAGAATAGGATTACCGTACCACTCTGGTGTGGATCTCACTCTGGTTGACATATGAGGTTCGGTAGTAACTTGATATGAAGTTACATGATCATCATCATTAGCTTCCTCACTAATTGG
Organism: Triticum aestivum; assembly: GCF_018294505.1. Classification (NCBI taxonomy): domain Eukaryota; kingdom Viridiplantae; phylum Streptophyta; class Magnoliopsida; order Poales; family Poaceae; genus Triticum; species Triticum aestivum. Next base: position 335,363,814 of record NC_057796.1, on the reverse strand, counting down.
TGTAGGAGTCACAGGAACCGGTTTCTGTGATGAACTACTTTCCAATAAGGGAGCAGGTACAGTTACCTCATCAAGTTCTACTTTCCTCCCACTCACTTCTTTCGAGAGAAACTCCTTCTCTAGAAAGGATCCATTCTTAGCAACGGATATCTTGCCTTCGGATCTGTGATAGAAGGTGTACCCCAACTGTCTCCTTTGGGTATCCTATGAAGTCACATTTTTCCGACTTGGGTTCGAGCTTATCAGGATGAAACTTTTTCTTATAAGCATTGCAATCCCAAACTTTAAGAAACGACAACTTTGGTTTCTTGCCAAACCACAGTTCATATGGTGTCGTCTCAACGGATTTAGATGGTGCCCTATTTAACGTGAATGCAGCTGTCTCTAATGCATAACCCCAAAACTATAGTGGTAAATCGGTAAGAAACATCATAGATTGCACTATATCAAATAAAGTACGGTTATGACCTAAGGACACACCATTATGTTGTGGTGTTCCAGGTGGCACGAATTTGTGAAACTATTCCACATTGTTTTAATTTGAAGACCAAACTCGTAACTCAAATATTTGTCTCCGCGATCAGATCGTAGAAACCTTATTTTCTTGTCACGATGATTTTCCACTTCACTCTGAAATTCTTTGAACTTTTCAAATGTTTCAGACTTATGTTTCATCAAGTAGATATACCCATATCTGCTCAAATCATCTGTGAAGGTTAGAAAATAACGATACCTGCCGCGGGCCTCAACACTCATCAGATCGCATACATCAGTATGTATTATTTCCAAGAAGCCAGTTGCTTGCTCCATTGTTCCGAAGAACAGAGTTTTAGTCATCTTGCCCATAAGGCATGGTTCGCAAGCATCAAGTGATTCCAAAATCCCATCAGCATGGAGTTTCTTCATGCGCTTTACACCAATATGACCTAAACGGCAGTTCCACAAATAAGTTGCACTATCATTATTAACTTTGCATCTTTTTGGCTTCAATATTATGAATATGTGTATCACTACGATCGAGATCCAACAAACCATTTTCGTTGGTGTGTATGACCATAGAAGGTTTTTATTCATGTAAACAGAACAACAATTGTTCTCTAACTTAAATGAATAACCGTATTGCAATAAACATGATCAAATCATATTCATGCTCAACGCAAACACCAAATAACACTTATTTAGGTTCAATACTAATCCCGAAAGTATAGGGAGTCTGCGATGATGATCATATCAATCTTGGAACCACTTCCAACACACATCGTCACTTCACCCTTAACTAGTCTATGTTTATTCTGCAACTCCCGTTTCGAGTTACTAATCTTAGCAACTGAACTAGTATCAAATACTGGAGGGTTGCTATAAACACTAGTAAAGTACACATCAATAACATGTATATCAAATATACCATTGTTCACTTTGCCATTCATCTTATCCGCCAAATACTTGGGGCAGTTCCGCTTCCAGTGACCAGTTCCTTTGCAGTAGAAGCACTTAGTCTCAGGCTTAGGACCAGACTTGGGCTTCTTCACTTGAGCAGGAACTTGCTTGCCGTTCTTCTTGAAGTTCCCCTTCTTCCCTTTGCCCTTTTCTTGAAACTAGTGGTCTCGTCAACCATCAACACTTGATGTTTTTCTTGATTTCTACCTTCGTCGATTTTAGCATCACGAAGAGCTTGGGAATTGTTTCTGTTATCCCTTGCATATTATAGTTCATCACAAAGTTCTAATAACTTGGTGATGGTGACTAGAGAATTTTGTCAATCACTATTTTATCTGGAAGATTAACTCCCACTTGATTCAAGCGATTGTAGTACTCAGACATTCTGAGCACATGCTCACTAGCTGAGCAATTCTCCTCCATCTTGTAGGCAAAGTACTGTCAGAGGTCTCATACCTCTCGACATGGGCATGAGTATGAAATACCAATTTCAACTCTTAGAACATCTTATATGCTCTGTGGCGTTCAAAACATTTTTGAAGTCCCGGTTCTAAGCCGTAAAGCATGGTGCACTAAACTATCAAGTAGTCATCATACCGAGCTTTTGTCAAACGTTCATAATGTCTGCATCTGCTCCTGCAATAGGTCCGTCACCTAGCGGTGCATCAAGGACATAATACTTCTGTGCAGCAATGAGGTTAATCCTCAGATCACGGACCAAGTCCACATCATTGCTACTAAACATATCAAAATAAAACAGGGGAGCAAAACGCGAGCTATTGATCTACAACATAGATATGCTAATACTACCAAGACTAAGTTCATGATAAATTTAAGTTCAATTAATCATATTACTTAAGAACTCCCACTTAGATAGACATCCCTCTAATCTTCTAAGTGATCACGCGATCCATATCAACTAAACCATGTCCGATCATCACGTGAGATGGAGTAGTTTCAATGGTGAACATCACCTATGTTGATAATATCTACTATATGATTCACACTCGACCTTTCGGTCTCAGTGTTCTGAGGCCATATCTGTTATATGCTAGGCTCGTCAATTTTAACCTGAGTATTCCGCGTGTGCAACTGTTTTGCACCCGTTGTATTTGAACGTAGAGCCTATCACACCCGATCATCACGTGGTGTCTCAGCACGAAGAACTTTCGCAACGGTGCATACTCAGGGAGAACACTTGTACCTTGATAATTAGTGAGAGATCATCTTATAAAGCTACCGTCGAACTAAGCAAAATAAGATGTATAAAAGATAAACATCACATGCAATCGAAATATGTGACATGATATGGCCATCATCATCTTGTGCCTTTGATCTCCATCTCCAAAGCATCGTCATGATTTCCATCGTCACCGGCATGACACCATGATCTCCATCATCTTGATCTATATCAATGTGTCGTCACATGGTCGTCTCGCCAACTATTGCTCTTGCAACTATTGCTATCGCATAGCGATAAAGTAAAGCAATTATTTGGCGCTTGCATCTTATGCAATAAAGAGCCAACCATAAGGCTTCTGCCAGTTGCCGATAACTTCAACAAAACATGATCATCTTATACAACAATTTATATCTTATCACGTCTTGACCATATCACATCACAACATGCCCTGCAAAAACAAGCTAGATGTCCTCTACTTTGTTGTTGCAAGTTTTACGTGGCTGCTACGGGCTGAGCAAGAACCGTTCTTACCTACGCATCAAAACCACAACGATAGTTCGTCAAGTTAGTGCTATTTTAACCTTCACAAGGACCGGGCGTAGCCACACTCGGTTCAACTAAAGTTGGAGAAACTGACACCCGCTAGTCACCTGTGTGCAAAGCACGGCGGTAAAACCAGTCTCGCGTAAGCGTACGTGTAATGTTGGTCCGGGCTGCTTCATCCAACAATACCGCCAAACCAAAGTATGACATGCTGGTAAGCAGTATGACTTGTATCGCCCATGACTCACTTGTGTTCTACTCGTGCATATAACATCAACGCATAAAACCTGGCTCGGATGCCACTGTTGGGGAATGTAGTCATTTCAAAAAAATTCCTACGCACACGCAAGATCATGGTGATGCATAGCAACGAGAGGGGAGAGTGTTGTCCACGTACCCTCGTAGATCGAAAGCGGAAGCGTTAGCACAACGCGGTTGATGTAGTCGTACGTCTTCACGATCTGACCGATCAAGTACCGAACGCACGGCACCTCCGAGTTCAGCACACGTTCAACCCAATGACGTCCCTCGAACTCCGATCCAGCCGAGTGTTGAGGGAGAGTTTCGTCAGCACGACGGCGTGGTGACGATGATGATGTTCTACCGACGCAGGGCTTCGCCTAAGCACCGCTACAGTATTATCGAGGTGGACTATGGTGGAAGGGGGCACCGCACACGGCTAAAAGTTCAAACGATCAATTGTTGTATCTCCCCTGCCCTCCTATATAATGGAGCAAGGGGAGAGGTGCGGCCGGCCAGGAGGGGCGCGCCAGGAGGAGTCCTACTCCCACCGGGAGTAGGACTCCCTCCCTTTTCCTTGTTGGACTAGGAGTGGAGGGGGAAAGAGGAGGGAGAGAGGAAGGAAAGGGGGGCGCCACCCCCCTCTCCTTGTCCTATTCGGACTAGGGGGGAGGGGCGCGCGGCCCTGCCCTGGCCGCCTCTCCTCTCTTCCACTAAGGCCAACTAAGGCCCATTAAGCCCCCGGGGGGTTCCGGTAACCTCCCGGTACTCCGGTAAAATCCCGATTTCACCCGGAACACTTCCGATATCCAAACATAGGCTTCCAATATATCAATCTTCATGTCTCGACCATTTCAAGACTCCTCGTCATGTCCGTGATCACATCCGAGACTCCGAACAACCTCGGTACATCAAAACATATAAACTCATAATATAACTGTCATCGAAACTTTAAGTGTGCGGACCCTACGGGTTCGAGAACTATGTAGACATGACCGAGACACGTCTCCGGTCAATAACCAATAGCGGAACCTGGATGCCCATTTTGGCTCCCACATATTCTACGAAGATCTTTATCGGTCAGACCGCATAACAACATACATTGTTCCCTTTGTCATCGGTATGTTACTTGCCCGAGATTCGATCGTCGGTATCTCAATACCTAGCTCAATCTCGTTACCGGCAAGTCTCTTTACTCGTTCCGTAATACATCATCTCGCAATAAACTCATTAGTTGCAATGCTTGCAAGGCTTAAGTGATGTGCATTACCGAGAGGGCCCAGAGATACCTCTCCGACAATCGGAGTGACAAATCCTAATCTCGAAATACGCCAACCCAACAAGAACCTTTGGAGACACCTGTAGAGCACCTTTATAATCACCTAGTCACATTGTGACGTTTGGTAGCACACAAAGTGTCCCTCCGGTAAACGGGAGTTGCATAATCTCATAGTCATAGGAACATGTATAAGTGATGAAGAAAGCAATAGCAACATACTAAACGATTGAGTGCTAAGCTAACGGAATGTGTCAAGTCAATCACATCATTCTCCTAATGATGTGATCCCGTTAATCAAATGACAACCCATGTCAATGGCTAGGAAACTTAACCATCTTTGATCAACGAGCTAGTCAAGTAGAGGCATACTAGTGACACTCTGTTTGTCTATGTATTCACACATGTATTATGTTTCCGGTTAGTACAATTCTAGCATGAATAATAAACATTTATCATGATATAAGGAAATAAATAATAACTTTATTATTGCCTCTACGGCATATTTCCTTTCACATACCCATGTATTCATGTCTCTTTCTTCGGAGGTGGTGATGATGGACTTGTCGATGGTGTAGTGTCACACTTCAAGCTCAGGAGGTACTCCAATCTACGAATGATGCTCTGGAGGGCGATGATGTGCTCTTGCAACAGAATATTTTCATGAGTGAGATATTTATTTTGAACACGAACCGTTTCAATGATCTTAAAAGCTTCAATTTCAATAGGGGTAAGATGATTTTAGTATGGTTGAAGGATGTCTTCTTCTTCTGCTGCTGCTGGAAGTTGATCTTACTACCCTCGATGGCGTCCCCAGGTTCTTCTCCCTTCATCTCCATCTTCATCAGCCAAGCATCCCCTTCTTGTTTGTTAGAGGGAGGAGAAGACATGATGCCTGGCCTTGAAAACTATGGCAGAAAACAGCTCAAAACAAAAACAGGAGATATTGTCGTAATACGGTGGTCAAAACCTTCGGGAGATTATATAATGAATTTTTACCTACCAAAAGAAGTGTTGTTCAAGAAGACGGAGTCCGGAGGGCACACGAGGTGGCCACAAGGCACAGGGACGCACCCAGGGGGTAGGGCGCGCCCCCTACCTTGCCGCTTCCTCCTGCACTCTTTGGACTACTTCTAATTTTCTTAATTTTTTAAATATTCCAAAATGGATAAAAATTGCCAATTAGAACAGTTTTGGAGTCGGTTTACTTACCGTACCACATACCTATTCCTTTTTGGAGTCTGAGACGTTCTAGAAAGTATCCCTCATGTACTCCTCCGGTGTTTGAAGGAAATATGCCCTAGAGGCAATAATAAAGTTATTATTTATTTCCTTATTTCATGATAAATGTTTATTATCCATGCTAGAATTGTATTAACCGGAAACAGAATACACGTGTGAATACATAGACAAACATAGTGTCACTAGTATGCCTCTACTTGACTAGCTCGTTAATCAAAGATGGTTAAGTTTCCTAACCATAGACATGAGTTGTCATTTGATTAACGGGATCACATCATTAGGAGAATGATGTGATTGACTTGACCCATTCCGTTAGCTTAGCACTTGATCGTTAAGTATGTTGCTATTGCTTTCTTCATGACTTATACATGTTCCTATGACTATGAGATTATGCAAGTCCCGTTTACCGGAGGAACACTTTGTGTGCTACCAAACATCACAATGTAACTGGGTGATTATAAAGGTGCTCTACAGGTGTCTCCGAAGGTACTTGTTGAGTTGGCGTATTTCAAGATTAGGATTTGTCACTCTGATTGTCGGAGAGGTATCTCTGGGCCCACCTGGTAATGCACATCACTATAAGCCTTGCAAGCATTGCAACTAATGAGTTAGTTGCGGGATGATGTATTACGGAACGAGTAAAGAGACTTGCCGGTAACGAGATTGAACTAGGTATTGAGATACCAACGATCGAATCTCGGGCAAGTAACATACCGATGACAAAGGGAACAACGTATGTTGTTATGCGGTTTGACCGATAAAGATCTTCGTAGAATATGTGGGAGCCAATCTGAGCATCCAGGTTCCGCTATTGGTTATTGACCGGAGACGTGTCTCGGTCATGTCTACATAGTTCTCGAACCCGTAGGGTCCGCACGCTTAAAGTTCGATGACGGTTACATTATGAGTTTATGTGTTTTGATGTACCGAAGGTAGTTCGGAGTCCCGGATGTGATCACGGACATGACGAGGAGTCTCGAAATGGTCGAGACGTAAAGATCGATATATTGGACAACTATATTTGGATACCGGAATGGTTCCGGGTGAGATCGGGATAATACCGGAGCACCGGGAGGCTATCGGAACCCCCCGGGAGGTATATGGGCCTTAATGGGCTTTAGTGGAAAGGAGGGGAAAGGAGCAAGGGAGGCCCCCCAAGCCCAATCCGAATTGGGAGGCCCCCCCCTTTCCTTCCTCCCTCCTTCCTCTTCCTTCCCTCTCCCTCTCCAAATAGGAAAGGAGGAGAACTACTCCCGGTGGGAGTAGGACTCCCCCCTTGGGCGCGCCTCCTCCCCTTGGCCGGCCCTCTCCTCCCCCTTTATATACGGAGGAGAGGGGCACCCCATAGACACAACAATTGATCTCTTGGATCTTTTAGCCGTGTGCGGTGCCCCTCTCCACCATAGTCCACCTCGATAATATCGTAGTGGTGCTTAGGAGAAGCCCTGCGTCGGTAGAACATCATCACCGTCACCATGCCGTCGTGCTGACGGAACTCTCCCTCAAAGCTCGGCTGGATCGGAGTTCGAGGGACGTCATCGAGTTGAACGTGTGCAGAACTCGGAGGTGCCGTACGTTCGGTACTTGATCGGTCGGATCATGAAGACGTATGACTACATCAACCGCGTTGTGCTAACGCTTCCGCTTTCGGTATAAAAGGGTACGTAGACACAATCTCCCCTCTCGTTGCTATGCATCACTATGATCCTGTGTGTGCATAGGAATTTTTTTGAAATTACTACGTTCCCCAACAGTGGCATCCGAGCCCGGTTTTATGCGTAGATGTTATATGCACGAGTAGAACACAAGTGAGTTGTGGGCGATACAAGTCATAATGCTTACCAGCATGTCACACTTTGGTTCGGCGGTATTGTTGGATGAAGCGGCCCGGACCGACATTACGCGTACGCTTACGCGAGACTGGTTCTACCGACGTGCTTTGCACACAGGTGGCTGGCGGGTGTCAGTTTCTCCAACTTTAGTTGAACCGAGTGTGGCTACGACCGGTCCTTGAGAAGTTAAAATAGCACTAACTTGACAAAATATCGTTGTGGTTTTGGTGCGTAGGTAAGAACGGTTCTTGCTCAGCCCGTAGCAGCCACGTAAAACTTGCAACAACAAAGTAGAGGACGTCTAACTTGTTTTTGCAGGGCATGTTGTGATGTGATATGGTCAAGGCATGATGCTATATTTATTGTATGAGATAATCATGTTTTGTAACCGAGTTATCGGCAACTGGCAGGAGCCATATGGTTGTCGCTTTATTGTATGCAATGCAATCGCCCTGTAATTGCTTTACTTTATCACTAAGCGGTAGCGATAGTCGTAGAAGAAATAGTTGGCGAGACGACAACGATGCTACGATGGAGTCAAGGTGTCGCGCCGGTGACGATGGTGATCATGACGGTGCTTTGGAGATGGAGATCAGAAGCACAAGATGAAGATGGCCATATCATATCCCTTATATTGATTGCATGTGATGTCTATCTTTTATGCATCTTATTTTGCTTAGATCGACAGTAGCATTATAAGATGATCTCTCACTAAATTTCAAGGTATAAGTGTTCTCCCTGAGTATGCACCGTTGCGAAAGTTCTTCATGCTGAGACACCACATGATGATTGGGTGTGATAAGCTCTACGTTCAAATACAACGGGTGCAAAACAGTTGCACACGCGGAATACTCAGGTTAAACTTGACGAGCCTAGCATATGCAGATATGGCCTCGGAACACTGAGATCGAAAGCTCGAGCATGAATCATATAGTAGATATGATCAACATAGTGATGTTCACCATTGAAAACTACTCCATCTCACGTGATGATCGGAGATGGTTTAGTTGATTTGGATCACGTGATCACTTAGATGATTAGAGAGATGTCTATCTAAGTGGGAGTTGTTAAGTAATATGATTAATTGAACTTTAATTTATCATGAACTTAGTCCTGGTGGTATTAGCATATCTATGTTGTAGATCAATAGCTCGCGATGTTGCTCCCCGTTTATTTTGATATGTTCCTAGAGAAAAACTATGTTGAAAGATGTTAGTAGCAATGATGAAGACTTGGTCCATGATCTGAGTATTATCCTCATTGCTGCACAGAAGAATTATGTGCTTGATGGAACGCTAGGTGAAGGACCTATTGCAGGAGCATATGCAGACGTTATGAACGTTTGGCAAAGCTCGGTATGATGACTACTTGATAGTTTAGTGCACCATGCTTTATGGCTAAGAATCGGGGCCTCAAAGACATTTTGAACGCCACGGAGCATATGAGATGTTCCAAGAGTTGAAATTAGTATTTCAGACTCATGCCCATGTCGAAAGGTATGAGACCTTTGACAAGTACTTTGCCTAAAAGATGGAGGAGAATAGCTCAGCTAGTGAGCATGTGCTCAGAATGTCTGAGTACTACAATCACTTGAATCAAGTGGGAGTTAATCTTCCAGATAAGATAGTGATTGACAAAGTTCTCTAGTCACTATCACCAAGTTACTAGAACTTCGTAATGAACTATAATATGCAAGGGATAACGGAAACGATTCCCAAGCTCTTTGTGATGCTGAAATCGACGAAGGTAGAAATCAAGAAAAGCATCAAGTGTTGATGGTTGACAAGACCACTAGTTTCAAGAAAAGGGCAAAGGGAAGAAAGGGAACTTCAATAAGAATAGCAAGCAAGTTGCTGCTCAAGTGAAGAAGCCCAAGTCTAGACCTAAGCCTGAGACTAAGTGCTTCTACTGCAAAGTGACTGGTTACTGGAAGCGGAACTGCCCCAAGTATTTGGCGGGTAAGAAGGATGGCAAAGTAAACAAAGGTATATTTGATATACAGATTATTGATGTGTACTATACTAGTGTTTATAGCAACCCCTCAGTATTTGATACTAGTTCAGTTGCTAAGATTAGTAACTCGAAACGGGAGTTGCAGAATGAACAGAGACTAGTTAAGGGTGAAGTGACGATGTGTGTTGGAAGTGGTTCCAAGATTGATATGATCATCATCGCACACTACCTATACTTTCGGGATTAGTGTTGAACCTAAATAAATGTTATTTCGCGTTTGCGTTGAGCATGAATATGATTTGATCATGTTTATTGCAATACGGTTATTCATTTAAAGTTGGAGAATAATTGTTGTTCTGCTTACATGAATAAAACCTTCGATGGTCATACACCCAATGAAAATAGTTTGTTGGATCTCGATCGTAGTGATACACATATTCATAATATTGAAGCCAAAAGATGCAAAGTTAATAATGATAGCGCAACTTATTTGTGGCACTGCCGTTTAGGTCATATTGGTGTAAAGCGCATGAAGAAAATCCATGCTGATGGGCTTTTGGAATCACTTGATTATGAATCAGTTGATGCTTGCGAACCATGCCTCATGGGCAAGATGATTAAGACTCCGTTCTCCGGAAGAATGGAGCAAGCAACAGACTTGTTGGAAATAATACATACTGATGTATGCAGTCCGATGAGTGTTGAGGCTCACGGCAGGTATCATTGTTTTCTGACCTTCACAGATGATTTGAGCAGATATGGGTATATCTACTTGATGAAACATAAGTCTGAAACATTTGAAAAGTTCAAAGAATTTCAGAGTGAAGTAGAGAATCATCGTAACAAGAAAATAAAGTTTCTACGATCTGATCGTAGAGGCAAATATTTGAGTTACGAGTTTGGCCTTCAATTAAAACAATGTGGAATAGTTTCACAAACTCATGCCACCTGGAACACCACAGCAAAATGGTGTGTCCGGATGTCATAACCGTACTTTATTGGATATAGTGCAATCTATGATGTTTCTTACCGATTTATCACTATTGTTTTGGGGTTATGCATTAGAGACATCTGCATTCACGTTAAGAGGGCACCACCTAAATCTGTTGAGACGGCACCGTATGAACTGTGGTTTGGCAAGAAACCAAAGTTGTCGTTTCTTAAAGGTTGGGGTTGCGATGCTTATGTGAAAAAGTTTCATCCTGATAAGCTCAAACCCAACTCAGAGAAGTGCGTCTTCATAGGATACCCAAAGGAGATAGTTGGGTACACCTTCTATCACAGATCCGAAGGCAAGACATTCGTTGCTAAGAATGGATCCTTTCTAGAGAAGGAGTTTCTCTCGAAAGAAGTGAGTGGGAGGAAAGTAGAACTTGATGAGGTAACTCTACCTGCTCCCTTATTTGAAAGTAGTTCATCACAGAAATCTGTTCCTGTGACTCCTACACAAATTAGTGAGGAAGCTAAAGATGATGATCATGTAACTTCAGATCAAGTTACTACCGAACCTCGTAGGTCAACCAGAGTGAGATCCGCACCAGAGTGGTATGGTAATCCTTTCCTGGAGGTCATGTTACTTGACCATGACGAACCTATGAACTATGAGGAAGCGATGATGAGACCAGATTCCGCGAAATGGCTTGAGGCCATGAAATCTGAGATGGGATCCATGTATGAGAACAAAGTGTGGACATTGGTTGACTTGCCCGATGATCGGCAAGCCATAGAAAATAAATGGATCTTCAAGAGGAAGACGGACGCTGATAGTAGTGTTACTACGATGAGATTTTCTCACTCGTAGCGATGCTTAAGTCTGTCCAAATCATGTTAGCAAATTGCCACATTTTATGAAGGGACAATTGCATTTTTACCCCTAGTTGGTTCCTACCCACGGGTTTTGCCCTTACTTTTTGAGCTTGCTCGGTTTTGCCCTTACTTTTTCCGTCGTGGTCCCTCGAATGCCCTTTGACCGTTTGACCAAAACTTTGAAAATTCATAACTAATTCATATGAACTCAGAAAAATGAAAATAAGATATCAAAATGTTCAGATAAACATTACCTTTATGTGCGTATCATTTTCATTTAGGACAAAAGCACCCTTTAAACTATCTGAGGTAATTAATCTTATTAACATTATTAAAAATAAAAAGGTATAAACAATATTTTTTTCATTAATAAAAATAACATGCAAATGTAGGTGATGTTTTATGAACATCCAGATATCTTATTTGCATTTTTCCGAGTTTGTATCATCTTGTTAAGAATGTTCTAACGACTTTGACCATTATTTGGAAACTTCATAACAAGTTGATATGAACACGGAAAAATGCAAATAAGATATCAGGATGTTCAGAAAACATCACCTACATTTGCATGTAATTTTTATTCATGAAAAAAATATTGTTTATACCTTTTTATTTTTAATAATGTTAGTAACATTAATTACCTCAGGTAGTGTAAAGGGTGCTTTTGTCCTGAATGCAAATGATATGCACATAAAGGTAATATTTATCTGAACATTTTGATATCTTATTTGCATTTTTCTGAGTTCACATGAATTAGTTATGAATTTTCAAAGTTTTGGTCAAACGGTCAAAGGGCATTCGAGGGACCTCGACAGAAAAAGTAATGGCAAAACTGAGCAAGCTCGAAAAGTAAGGGCAAAACCCGTGGGTAGGAACCAACTAGGGGTAAAAATGCAATTGTCCCTTTTATGAAATGTGGCAAATGGATGTCAAAACTACCTTCCTTAATGGATTTCTTAAAGAAGAGTTGTATATGATGCAACCAGAAGGTTTTGTCGATCCTAAAGGTACTAACAAAATGTGCAAGCTCCAGCGATCCATCTATGTGAAGGAAATATGCCCTAGAGGCAATAATAAAGTTATTATTTATTTCCTTATTTCATGATAAATGTTTATTATTCATGCTAGAATTGTATTAACCGGAAACTTGATACATGTGTGAATACATAGACAAACATAGTGTCACTAGTATGCCTCTACAAGACTAGCTCGTTATTCAAAGATGGTTGAGTTTCCTAGCCATAGACATGAGTTGCCATTTGATTAACGGGACCACATCATTAGGAGAATGATGTGATTGACTTGACCCATTCCGTGAGCTTAGCACTCGATCATTTAGTATGTTGCTATTGCTTTCTTCATGACTTATACATGTTCCTATGACTATGAGATTATGCAACTCCCATTTACCGGAGGAACACTTTGTGTGCTATCAAATGTCACAACGTAACTAGGTGATTATAAAGGTGCTCTACAGGTGTCTCCGAAGGTACTTGTTGGGTTGGCGTATTTCGAGATTAGGATTTGTCACTCCGATTGTCGGAGACGTATCTCTGGGCCCTCTCGGTAATGCACATCACTTAAGCCTTGCAAACATTGCAACTAATGAGTTTGTTGCGGGATGATGTATTACGGAACGATTAAAGAGACTTGCCGGTAACGAGATTGAACTAGGTATTGACATACCGATGATCAAATCTCGGGCAAGTAACATACCGATGACAAAGGGAACAACATATGTTGTTATGCGGTCTGACCGATAAAGATCTTCGTAGAATATGTGGGAGCCAATATGAGCATCCAGGTTCCGCTATTGGTTATTGACCGCAGACGTGTCTCGGTCATGTCTACATAGTTCTCGAACCCGTAGGGTCCGCATGCTTAAAGTTTCGATGACAGTTATATTATGAGTTTATATGTTTTGATGTACCGAAGGTTGTTCGGAGTCCCGGATGTGATCACAGACATGACGAGGAGTCTCGAAATGGTCGAGACATGAATATTGATATATTGGAGTCCTATGTTTGGATATCGGAAGTGTTCCGGGTGAAATCGGAATTTTACCGGAGTACCGGGAGGTTACCGGAACCCCCCGGGGGCTTAATGGGCCTTAGTGGAAGAGAGGAGAGGCGGCCAGGGCAGGGCCGCGCGCCCCTCCCCCTAGTCCGAATAGGACAAGGAGAGGGGGCGCCCCCCCCCCCTTTCCTTCCTCTCTCCCTCCTCTTTCCCCCTCCACTCCTAGTCCAACAAGGAAAAGGGAGGGAGTCCTACTCCCGGTGGGAGTAGGACTCCTCCTGGTGCGCCCCTTCTGGCCGGCCGCACCTCTCCCCCTTGCTCCTTTATATATGGTGGCAGGGGGCACCCTAGAGACACAACAATTGATCTCTTGATCTCTTAGCCGTGTGCGGTGCCCCCCTCCACCATAATTCACCTCGATAATATCGTAGCGGTGCTTAGGCGAAGCCCTGCGTCGGTAGAACATCATCATCTTCACCACGCCGTCGTGCTGACGGAACTCTCCCTCAAAGCTCGGCTGGATCGGAGTTCGAGGGACGTCATTGAGCTGAACGTGTGCTGAACTCGGAGGTGTCGTGCGTTCGGTACTTGATCGGTCGGATCATGAAGACGTACGACTACATCAACCGCGTTGTGCTAACGCTTCCGCTTTCGGTCTACGAGGGTACGTGGACAACACTCTCCCCTCTCGTTGCTATGCATCACCATGATCATGTCTGTGCGTAGGAATTTTTTTGAAATTGCTACGTTCCCCAACAGTGGCATCCGAGCCAGGTTTTAAGCGTTGATGTAATATGCACGAGTAGAACACAAGTGAGTTGTGGGCGATATAAGTCATACTTCTTACCAGCATGTCACACTTTGGTTCGGCGGTATTGTTGGATGAAGCGGCCCGGACCGACATTACGCGTACGCTTACGCGAGACTGGTTCTACCGACGTGCTTTGCACACAGGTGGCTGGCGGGTGTCAGTTTCTCCAACTTTAGTTGAACCGAGTGTGGCTACGCCCAGTCCTTGAGAAGGTTAAAACAGCACTACCTTGATGAACTATCGTTGTGGTTTTGATGCGTAGGTAAGAACGGTTCTTGCTCAGCCCGTAGCAGCCACGTAAAACTTGCAACAACAAAGTAGAGGATGTCTAACTTGTTTTTGCAGGGCATGTTTTGATGTGATATGGTCAAGACGTGATGAGATATAAGTTGTTGTATGAGATGATCATGTTTTGTTGAAGTTATCGGCTACTAGCAGAAGCCTTATGGTTGTCTCTTTATTGCATAAGATGCAAGCGCCAAATAATTGCTTTGCTTTATCGCTATGCGATATCAATAGTTGCAAGAGCAATAGTTGGCGAAACGACCATGTAATGACACATTGATATAGATCAAGATGATGGAGATCATGGTGTCATGCCAGTGACGATGGAGATCATGACGATGCTTTGGAGATGGAGATCAAAGGCACAAGATGATGATGGCCATATCATGTCACATATTATGATTGCATGTGATGTCTATCTTTTATACATCTTATCTTGCTTTGATTGACGGTAGCATTATAAGATGATCTCTCACTAAATTATCAAGGTACAAGTGTTCTCCCTGAGTATGCACCGTTGCGAAAGTTTTTCGTGCTGAGACACCACGTGATGATCGGGTGTGATAGGCTCTACGTTCAAATACAATGGGTGCAAAACAGTTGCACACGCGGAATACTCAGGTTAAACTTGACGAGCCTAGCATATAACAGATATGGCCTCGGAACACTGAGACCGAAAGGTCGAGCGTGAATCATATAGTAGATATGATCAACATAGTGATGTTCACCATTGAAACTACTCCATCTCACGTGATGATCGGACATGGTTTAGTTGATATGGATCACGTGATCACTTAGAAGATTAGAGGGATGTCTATCTAAGTGGGAGTTCTTAAGTAATATGATTAATTGAACTTTAATTTATCATGAACTTAGTCCTGGTAGTATTAGCATATCTATGTTGTAGATCAATAGCTCGCGTTGTTGCTTCCCTATGTTTTATATATGTTCCTAGAGAAAACTAATTTGAAAGATGATAGTAGCAATGATGCGGACTGGGTCCGGGATCTGAGGTTTATCCTCATTGCTGCACAGAAGAATTATGTCCTTGATGCACCGCTAGGTGACAGACCTATTGCAGGAGCAGATGCAGACGTTATGAACGTTTGGCTAGCTCAATATGATGACTACTTGATAGTTTAGTGCACCATGCTTAACGACTTAGAATCGGGACTTCAAAGACGTTTTGAACGTCATGGACCATATGTGATGTTCCAGGAGTTGAAGTTAATATTTCAAGCAAATACCCGAGTTGAGAGATATGAAGTCTCCAACAAGTTCTACAGCTAAAAGATGGAGGAGAATAGCTCAAGCAGTGAGCATGTGCTCAGATTGTCTGGGTACTACAATCGCTTGAATCAAAGTGGGAGTTAATCTTCCAGATAAGATAGTGATTGACAGAATTCTCTAGTCACCATCACCAAGTTAGTAGAACTTCGTGATGAACTATAATATGCAAGGGATAACAGAAACAATTCCCAAGCTCTTCGTGATGCTGAAATCGACGAAGGTAGAAATCAAGAAAAACATCAAGTGTTGATGGTTGACGAGACCACTAGTTTCAAGAAAAGGGCAAAGGGAAGAAGGGGAACTTCAAGAAGAACGGCAAGCAAGTTGTTGCTCAAGTGAAGAAGCCCAAGTCTGGCCTAAGCCTGAGACTAAGTGCTTCTACTGCAAAGGGACTGGTCACTGGAAGCGGAACTGCCCCAAGTATTTGGTGGATAAGAAGGATGGCAAAGTGAACAAAGGTATATTGATATACATGTTATTGATGTGTACTTTACTAGTGTTTATAGCAACCCCTCGGCATTTGATACTGGTTCAGTTGCTAAGAGTAGTAACTCGAAACGGGAGTTGCAGAATAAACAGAAACTAGTAAAGGCGAGGTGACGATGTGTGTTGGAAGTAGTTCCAAGATTGATATGATCATCATCGCACACTCCCTATACTTTCGGGATTAGTGTTGAAACCTAAATAAGTGTTATTTGGTGTTTGCGTTGAGCATGAATATGATTTGATCATGTTTATTGCAATACGGTTATTCATTTAAGTTAGAGAATAATTGTTGTTCTATTTACATGAATAAAACCTTCTATGGTCATACACCCAATGAAAATGGTTTGTTGGATCTCGATCGTAGTGATACACATATTCATAATATTGAAGCCAAAAGATGCAAAGTTAATAATGATAGTGCAACTTATTTGTGGCACTGCCGTTTAGGTCATATTGGTGTAAAGCGCATGAAGAAACTCCATGCTGATGGGATTTTGGAATCACTTGATTATGAATCACTTGATGCTTGCGAACCATGCCTCTTGGGCAAGATGACTAAAACGCCGTTCTCCGGAACAATGGAGCAAGCAACAGATTTGTTGGAAATCATACATACTGATGTATGTGGTCCGATGAATATTGAGGCTCGTAGCGGGTATCATTATTTTCTGACCTTCACAGATGATTTGAGCAGATATGGGTATATCTACTTAATGAAACAGAAGTCTGAAACATTTGAAAAGTTCATATAATTTCAGAGTGAAGTGGAAAATCATCATAACAAGAAAATAAAGTTTCTACGATCTGATCGTGGAGAAGAGTATTTGAGTTACGAGTTTGGTCTTCAGTTAAAACAATGTGAAATAGTTTCACTGCTCACGCACCTGGAACACCACAGTGTAATGGTGTGTCCGAACATCGTAACCGTACTTCATTAGATATGGTGCAATCTATGATGTCTCTTACCGATTTACCACTATCATTTTGGGGTTATGCATTAAAGACAGCTGCATCCACGTTAAAAAAGGGCACCGTCTAAGTCCGTTGAGACGACAAAATATGAACTGTGGTTTGGCAAGAAATCAAAGTTGCCGTTTCTTAAAGTTTGGGGTTGTGATGCTTATGTGAAAAAGCTTCAACCTGATAAGCTCGAACCCAAATCAAAGAAATGTGTCTTCATAGGATACCCAAAGGAGACTGTTGGGTACACCTTCTATCACAGATCCGAAGGCAAGACTTTTCTTGCTAAATTCGGAATCTTTCTGGAGAAGGAGTTTCTCTCGAAAGAAGTGAGTGGGAGGAAAGTAGAACTTGATGAGGTAACTGTACCTGCTCCCTTATTGGAAAGTAGTTCATCACATAAATCTGTTCCTGTGACTCCTACACCAATTAGTGAGGAAGCTAATGATGATGATCATGTAACTTCAAGATCAAGTTACTACCGAACCTCGTAGGTCAACCAGAATGAAATCCGCACCAGAGTGGTACGGTAATCCAGTTCTGGAGGTCATGTTACTTGACCATGACGAACCTACGAACTATGAGGAAGCGATGATGAGCCCAGATTCCGCAAAATGGCTTGAGGCCATGAAATCTGAGATGGGATCCATGTATGAGAACAAAGTATGGACTTTGATTGACTTGCCCAATGATCAGCGAGCCATTGAGATTAAATGGATCTTCAAGAGGAAGACGGACGCTGATAGTAGTTTTACTATCTACAAAGCTAGAATTGTCGCAAAAGGTTTTCGGCAAGTTCAAGGTGTTGACTACGATGAGAGTTTCTCACTCGTATCTATGCTTAAGTCTGTCCGAATCATGTTAGCAATTGCCGCATTTTATGAAATCTGGCAAATGGATAAACAAAACTGCATTCTTTAATGGATTTATTAAAGAAGAGTTGTATATGATGCAAGCAGAAGGTTTTGTCAATCCTAAAAGTGCTATCAAAATATGCAAGCTCCAGCGATCCATCTATGGACTGGTGCAAGCATCTCGGAGTTGGAATATACGCTTTGATAAGTTGATCAAAGCATATAGTTTTATACAGACTTGCGGTGAAGCCTGTATTTACAAGAAAGTGAGTGGGAGCACTACAGCATTTCTGATAAGTATATGTGAATGACATATTGTTGATCGGAAATAATGTAGAATTATTCTGCAAAGCATAAAGGAGTGTTTGAAAGGAGTTTTTCAAAGAAAGACCTCAGTGAAGCTGCTTAGATATTGAGCATCAAGATTTATAGAGATAAATCAAGACGCTTGATAAGTTTTTTCAATGAGTACATACCTTGACAAGATTTTGAAGTAGTTCAAAATGGAACAGTCAAAGAAAGAGTTCTTGCATGTATTGCAAAGTATAAAGTTGAGTAAAGACTCAAAACCCGACCACAGCAGAAAATAGAAAAGAGAATGAAAGTCATTTCCTATGCCTCAGTCATAGGTTCTATAAAGTATGCTATGCTGTGTACCAGACCTATTGTGTACCTCACCATGATTTTGGCAAGAGGGTACAATAGTGATCTAGGAGTAGATCACTGGACAGCGGTCAAAATTATCCTTAGTGGAATAAGGAAATATTTCTCGGTTATGGAGGTGACAAAAGGTTCGTCGTAAAGAGTTACGTCGATGCAAGTTTTGACACAGATCTGGATGACTCTAAGTCTCGATCTAGATACATATTGAAAGTGGGAGCAATTAGCTAGAGTAGCTCCGTGCAGAGCATTGTAGACATAGGAATTTGCAAAAAATACTTTCGGATCTGAGTATGACAGACCCGTTGACTAAAATTATCTCACAAGCAAAACATGATCACACCTTAGTACTCTTTGGGTCTTAATTAGATAGCGATGTGAACTAGATTATTGACTCTAGTAAACCCTTTGGGTGTTGGTCACATGACGATGTGAACTATGGGTGTTAATCACATGGTGATGTGAACTATTGATGTTAAATCACATGGCGATGTGAACTAGATTATTGACTCTAGTGCAAGTGGGAGACTGAAGGAAATATTCCCTAGAGGCAATAATAAATTTATTATTTATTTCCTTATTTCATGATAAATGTTTATTATTCATGCTAGAATTGTATTAACCGGAAACTTGATACATGTGTGAATACATAGACAAACATAGTGTCACTAGTATGCCTCTACAAGACTATCTCGTTAATCAAAGATGGTTGAGTTTCCTAGCCATAGACATGAGTTGTCATTTGATTAACGGGATCACATCATTAGGAGAATGATGTGATTGACTTGACCCATTCCGTTAGCTTAGCACTCGATCGTTTAGTATGTTGTTATTGCTTTCTTCATGACTTATACATGTTCCTATTACTATGAGATTATGCAACTCCCGTTTACCGGAGGAACACTTTGTGTGCTACCAAACATCACAACGTAACTGGGTGATTATAAAGGTGCTCTACAGGTGTCTCCGAAGGTACTTGTTGGGTTGGCGTATTTCGAGATTAGGGTTTGTCACTCCGATTGTCGGAGAGGTATCTCTGGGCCCTCTCGGTAATGCACATCACTTAAGCCTTGCAAGCATTGCAACTAATGAGTTTGTTGCGGGATGATGTATTACGGAACGAGTAAAGAGACTTGCCGGTAACGAGATTGAACTAGGTATTGAGATAGCGACAATCGAATCTCGGGCAAGTAACATACCGATGACAAAGGGAACAACGTATGTTGTTATGCGGTCTGACCGATAAAGATCTTCGTAGAATATGTGGGAGCCAATATGAGCATCTAGGTTCCGCTATTGGTTATTGACCGGAGACGTGTCTCGGTCATGTCTACATAGTTCTCGAACCCGTAGGGTCCGCACGCATAAAGTTTCGATGACAGTTATATTATGAGTTTATATGTTTTCATGTACCGAAGGTTGTTCGGAGTTCCGAATGTGATCACGGACATGACGAGGAGTCTCGAAATGGTCGAGACATGAAGATTGATATATTGGAATCCTATGTTTGGATATCGGAAGTGTTCCGGGTGAAATCGGAATTTTACCGGAGTACCGGGAGGTTACCGGAACCCCCCGGGGGCTTAATGGGCCATAGTGGGCCTTAGTGGAAGAGAGGAGAGGCGGCCAGGGCAGGGCCGTGCGCCCCTCCCCCTAGTCCGAATAGGACAAGGAGAGGGGGGCGGCGCCCCCCCTTCGTTCCTCTCTCCCTCCTCTTTCCCCCTCCACTCCTAGTCCAACAAGGAAAAGGGAGGGAGTCCTACTCCCGGTGGGAGTAGGACTCCTCCTGGCGCGCCCCTTCTGGCCGGCCGCACCTCTCCCCCTTGCACCTTTATATACAGGGGCAGGGGCCACCCTAGAGACACAACAATTGATCTCTTGATCTCTTAGCCATGTGCGGTGCCCCCCTCCACCATAATTCACCTCGATAATATCGTAGCGGTGCTTAGGCGAAGCCCTGCGTCGGTAGAACATCATCATCGTCACCACACCGTCGTGCTGACGGAACTCTCCCTCAAAGCTCGGCTGGATCGGATTTCGAGGGACGTCATCGAGCTGAACGTGTGCTGAACTCGGAGGTGCCGTGCGTTTGGTACTTGATCGGTCGGATCGTGAAGACGTACGACTACATCAACCGCGTTCTGCTAACGCTTCCGCTTTCGGTCTACGAGGGTACATGGACAACACTCTCCCCTCTCGTTGCTATGCATCTTCATGATCCTGTGTGTGCGTAGGAAATTTTTTGAAATTACTACGTTCCCCAACACTATGGAATGGTGCAAGCATCTCGGAGTTGGAATATATGCTTTGATAAATTGATCAAAGCATATAGTTTTATACAGAGTTATGGTGACGCCTGTATTTACAAGAAAGTGAGTGGGAGCACTACAGCCTTTCTGATAAGTATATGTGAATGACATATTGTCGATCGGAAATGATGTAGAATTTTCTATAAAGCATAAAGGAGTGTTCGAAAGGAGTTTTTCAAAGAAAGACCTCGGTGAAGCTGCTTACATATTGAGCATCAAGATCTATAGAGATAGATCAAAACGGTTGATAAATTTTCTCAATACATACCTTGACAAAATTTTGAACTAGTTCAAGATGGAACAGTCAAAGAAGGAGTTCTTGCCTGTGTTACAAAGGTGTGAAGTTGAGTAAAGACTCAAAACCCGACCACAGCAGAAAATAGAAAGAGAATGAGAAGTCATTCCCTATGCCTCAGTCATAGGTTCTATAAGGTATGCTATGTTGTATACCAGACCTATTGTGTACCTCACCAAGAGTTTGGCAAGAGGGTACAATAGTGATCTAGGAGTAGATCAGTGGACAGCGGTCAAAATTATCCTTAGTGGAATAAGGATATGTTTCTCGGTTATGGAGGTGATAAAGAGTTTGTCGTAAAGAGTTACGTCGATGCAAGCTTTGACACCGATCTGGATGACTCTAAGTCTCGATCTAGATACATATTGAAAGTGGGAGCTATTAGCTAGAGTAGCTCCGTGCAGAGCATTGTAGACATAGAAATTTGCAAAATACTTACGGATCTGAATGTGACAGACCCGTTGACTAAAATTATCTCACAAGCAAAACATGATCACACCTTAGTAATCTTTGGGTGTTAATCACATAGCGATGTGAACTAGATTACTGACTCTAGTGAACCCTTTGGGTGTTGATCACATATCGATGTGAACTATGGGTGTTAACCTCATAAAGATGTGAACTATTGATGTTAAATCACATGGCGTTGTGAACTAGATTATTGACTCTAGTGCAAGTGGGAAACTGAAGGAAATATGCCCTAGAAGCAATAATAAAGTTATTATTTATTTCCTTATTTCATGATAAATGTTTATTATTCATGCTAGAATTGTATTAACCGGAAACATAATACATGTGTGAATACATAGACAAACATAGTGTCAGTAGTATGCCTCTACTTGACTAGCTCGTTAATCAAAGATGGTTAAGTTTCCTAACCATAGACATGAGTTGTCATTTGATTAACGGGATCACATCATTAGGAGAATGATGGGATTGACTTGACCCATTCCGTTAGCTTAGCACTTGATTGTTTAGTATCTTGCTATTGCTTTCTTCATGACTTATACATGTTCCTATGACTATGAGATTATGCAACTCCCGTTTACCGGAGGAACACTTTGTGTGCTACCAAACGTCACAACGTAACTGGGTGATTATAAAGGTGCTCTACAGGTGTCTCCGAAGGTACTTGTTGATTTGGCGTATTTCGAGATTAGGATTTGTCACTCTGATTGTCGGAGAGGTATCTCTGGGCCCACTCGGTAATGCACATCACTATAAGCCTTGCAAGCATTGCAACTAATGAGTTTGTTGCGGGATGATGTATTACGGAAGGAGTAAAGAGACTTGCCGATAACGATATTGAACTAGGTATTGAGATACCGACCATTGAATCTCGGGCAAGTAACATACCGATGACAAAGGGAACAACGTATGTTGTTATGCGGTTTGACCGATAAAGATCTTTGTAGAATATGTGGGAGCCAATATGAGCATCCAGGTTCCGCTATTGGTTATTGACCGGAGACGTGTCTCGGTCATGTCTACATAGTTCTCGAACCCACAGGGTCCGCATGCTTAAAGTTCGATGACGGTTATATTATGAGTTTATGTGTTTTGATGTACCGAAGGTAGTTCGGAGTCCCGGATGTGATCACGGACATGACGAGGAGTCTTGAAATGGTCGAGACGTAAAGATCGATATATTGGATGACTATATTTGGATACTGGAATGGTTCCGGGTGAGATCGGGATAATACCGGAGCACCGGGAGGCTACCGGAACCCCCGGGAGGTATATGGGCCTTAATGGGCTTTAGTGGAAAGGAGGGGAAAGGAGCAAGGGAGGGGGCGCCCCCCCCCCAAGCCCAATCAGAATTGGGAGGGGGTCCGGCCCCCCCTTTCCTTCCTCCCTCCTTCCTCTTCCTTCCCTCTCCCTCTCCAAATAGGAAAAGGAGGAGTCCTACTCCCGGTGGGAGTAGGACTCCCCCCTTGGGCGCGCCTCCTCCCCTTGGCCGGCCCTCTCCTTCCCCCTTTATATACGTAGGAGAGGGGCACCCCATAGACACACCAATTGATCTCTTGGATCTTTTAGCCGTGTGCGGTGCCCCTCTCCACCATAGTGCACCTCGATAATATCGTAGCGGTGCTTAGGCGAAGCCCTGCGTCGGTAGAACATCATCATCGTCACCACGCCGTCGTGCTAACGGAACTCTCCCTCGAAGCTCGGCTGCATCGGAGTTCGAGGGACGTCATCGAGTTGAACGTGTGCAGAACTCGGAGGTGCCGTACGTTCGATACTTGATCGGTCAGATTGTGAAGACGTACGACTACATCAACCGCGTTGTGCTAATGCTTCCACTTTCGGTCTACAAGGGTACGTAGACACACTCTCCCCTCTCGTTGCTATGCATCACCATGATCCTGTGTGTGCGTAGGATTTTTTTTGAAATTATTACGTTCCCCAACAGTGTTATGGTATTAATAATATTTGTCTCAACATTTATGGGAGTACCTGAAATATAATGTTTAATTCTTTGACCATTTACCACCCTTGGGTTAGTGCCTTCGGCGTTGTTTATCTTGATGGCACCGGAACGATAAACCTCCTCGATAATGTAAGGACCTTCCCATTTAGAGAGAAGCTTTCCTACAAAAAATCTTAAACGAGAGTTGTATAGCAAAACATGATCACCTACATTAAAATCACGCTTTTGTATCCTATTGTCATGCCATCTTTTAACTTTTTCTTTAAACAACTTGGCATTCTCATAGGCTTGGGTTCTCCATTCATCAAGGAAGCTTATGTCAAAAAACCTCTTCTCACCGGCAAGTTTGAAATCATAGTTGAGCTCTTTGACTGCCCAATAAGCTTTATGTTCTAGTTCAAGAGGTAAGTGACATGCTTTTCCATAAACCATTTTATATGGAGACATACCCATAGGGTTTTTATAAGCAGTTCTATAAGCCCATAATGCATCATCAAGTTTCTTAGACCAATTATTCCTAGATCTATTAAAAGTCTTTTGCAAAATCAATTTAATCTCTCTATTGCTCAATTCTACTTGACCACTAGACTGAGGGTGATATGGAGATGCAATTCTATGGTTGACATCATATTAGCAAGCATTTTACGGAAAGCGCCATGAATAAAATGTGAACCACCATTAGTCATCAAATATCTAGGGACTCCAAACCTCAGAAAAATAACTTCTTTAAGCATCTTAATAAAGGTGTTATGATTAGCACTACTGGTTGGAATAGCTTCTACCCACTTAGTAACGTAATCAACAACAACTAAAATATGTGTATACCCATTAGAGGAAGGAAAAGGTCCCATATAATCAAAGCCCCAAACATCAAATGGTTCAATAACAAGTGAATAATTCATAGGGATTTCCCGACGTCTATTAATATTACCAATTCTTTGACATTCATCACAAGACAAGACAAACTTACGAGCATATTTGAAGAGAGTAGGCCAATAAAAACCAGATTGCAATACCTTGTGCGCAGTTCTATCTCCAGCATGGTGTCCTCCGTAAGCTTCGGAGTGGCACTTGCGTAGGATCTGTTCCTATTCATGCTCAGGTACACAACATCTAATAACACCATCTACTCCTTCTCTATAAAGGTGTGGGTCATCCCAAAAGTAATGTCTTAAATCATAGAAAAACTTTTTCTTTTGTTGGTATGTGAAACTATGTGGTATAAATTTAGCAACAATGTAATTAGCATAATCAGCATACCATGGAGTATTACGAGAAGCATTTATGACAACTAATTTCTCATCGGGAAAGCTATCATCAATAGGCAATGGGTCATCAAGAACATTTTCTAACCTAGACAAGTTCTCTGCAACGGGGTTCTCAGCTCCCTTTTTATCAATAATATGCAAATCAAAATCTTGCAGCAAGAGAACCCATCTAATAAGTCTAGGTTTAGCATCTTTCTTTTCCATAAGATATTTAATAGCAGCATGATCAGTGTGAACAGATACTTTGGAATCAACAATATAAGATCTGAACTTGTCACAAGCAAAAACAACTGCTAAAAATTCTTTTTCAGTAGTAGCATAATTTCTCTGGGCATTGTCTAGAGTTTTACTAGCATAATGAATAACATTCAATATCTTATCAACTCTTTGCCCTAGAACAGCACCAACAGCATAATCACACATAATTTCAAAGGGTAAATTCCAATCAGGTGGTTGAACAATAGGTGAAGAAAGCAAGGCTTTCTTATGTATTTCAAATGCTTCTACACAATCATCATCAAAATCAAAAGGAACATCATTTTTCAAGATATTATTGAGGGGCCTAGAAATTTTAGAGAAGTCTTTAATAAACCTCCTATAGAAACCAGCATGACCAAGGAAACTTCTTATACCTTTGATATCTTTAGGACACGACATCTTTTCAATAGCATCTACTTTAGCTTTATCAACTTCAATACCTCTTTCAGGAATTTTATGCCCCAAGACAATACCTTCATTAACCATAAAGTGGCACTTCTCCCAATTCAAAACAAGATTAGTTTCTTCACATCTCTGCAAAACTCGATCAAGGTTGCTTAAGCAATCATCAAAAGAAGTTCCATAAACGGAGAAATCATCCATGAAAACCTCAAAAATCTTTTCAAAAAAGTCAGAGAATATAGCAGTCATACATCTTCGAAAGGTAGCAGGTGCATTGCATAAACCAAAAGGCATACGTCTATAAGCAAAAGTACCGAAAGGGCAAGTAAAAGTGGTATTTTCTTGGTCCTCTTTTGACACAAGTATTTGAGAAAAACCAGAATAACCATCTAGAAAGAAAAAATGTGTATGTTTGGGCAGTCTTTCTAGCATTTGATCAATAAAATGTAGAGGGTAATGATCTTTTCTAGTGGCTTTGTTCAGTTTGCGAAAATAAATTACCATTCTATAACCTGTAACAATTCTTTGTGGAATCAATTCATTCTTATCATTAGTAACGACAATAGTACCTCCCTTCTTAGGGACACAATGGACGGGACTTGCGCATCTACTATCAGCAATAGGATAAATTATACCTGCCTCCAGAAGCTTTAGTATTTCATTTCTTACCACTTCTTTCATCTTAATATTTAACCATTGTTGATGATCAACAACTAGTTTAGCATCCGGCATCATATTAATTTTGTGCTGACATAGAGTGGGACTAATGCCCTTAAGATCATCAAGAGTATATCCAATAGCGGCACGGTGCTTCTTCAGAGTTTTCAATAATTTCTTTTCTTCATGCTCTGAAAGGTTAGCACTAATAATAACATGATATATCTTCTTCTCATCAAGATAAGAATATTTCAAAGTACCAGGTAGTTTTTTAAGTTCAAACACGGGGTCACCCTTGGGTGGAGGAGGATCCCCGAGGATTTCAACAGGCAAGTTGTGTTTCAATGCAGGCATTTGGTTAAAGAATATTTCATCTAGTTCCTTTCTTTCATTCATAAACATATCATTCTCATGGTCTAGCAAATATTGTTCTAAAGGATTGGTAGGTGGCACGACAATAGAAGCAAGACCAATAATTTCATCCTTACTAGGCAATTCTTTATCATAGGGTTGTCTACGAAATTTAGAGAAATTGAAATCAGGAGACACACCCCCAAAACTTACAGTAACAATTTCTTTCTCACAATCTATCTTAGCATTGACAGTGTTCAAGAAAGGTCTACCAAATATAATGGGACAAAAATCATCTTGTGGGGAACCAAGAACAAGAAAATCAGTATGGTATTTTATTTCCCCACACAAGACTTCAACATCTCTAACAATCCCAATTGGTGATATAGTATCTCTATTGGCAAGCTTAATAGTAACATCAATATCTTCCATCTCAGCAGGTGCAATGTCATTCATAATTTCTTGATATAAAGTAAAAGGAATTGCACTCACACTAGCACCCACATCACATAAGCCGTGATAACAATGATCTCCTATTTTAACAGAAACAACAGGCATGCCAACAATAGGTCTATGTTTATCTTTACTATCGGGTTTGACAATTCTAGCAGCTTCATCACAGAAATAAATAACATGCCCATCAATATTATCGACCAAGAGATCTTTAACCATAGCAATACTAGATTCAACTTTAATTTGTTCGGGGGTGTAGGTGTTCTAGTATAACTCTTATGAACCACAGTTGAAGCTTTATGTAACATCCCAAATTTTCAATTTGGAATGTTATACATAGATCATCATTGCATATCATGTTTTGTTGCAGTTTGACAAATCCTCGATAAATCCTAAGCAACTCAAGGACCCTCGGAGAGAGTTGGGGATTTTCTCGAATTTTCATATTTGATTTTTCAAACGAGGATTTTGGTTTTAATTATTTTTCTCTCCGGAAAAATATTTCATTTTAAATAAACGAGAGTAGAAAATATGACTTCTCCAAAACATTGAAATACTGGAGGAAAAATGTTAAAATCATTATTTGGAATTTATTTGGATTTTATTTGCAATTTTTATTGCATTTAAAAATATGCATGTTTTCAAAATATTTATTTTTGATTTTAAAAATGTTCACCCTATTCTAGATTTTCTAACTAGACGGGGAAAATTTATTTCATATTTTTCTGATTTTTATTTATTTTTCTACGCAATATTTTCCGCGGAACTTATTTAAAAAAAACAACGCGCCCGCGCCGACTGGGCCGAGCCCAGCCGACGGCCCGCCCCGTCGCCCCTCTCCTCTCTCCCCACGACGCCGCCGCCGGAGTCCGAGCACGCCACGGGAGCCGCCGCCGCCTCGGGTTTGCCCCTCCCCAAGCCGCCCGCACCCCCCTTCCATAAATAGCCCCCCCTCCGTTTTCCTCACCACCGCCGCCGGAGGAGCCCGCCGCCGCCGCCCGCATCTAGCCCCGCCGCCGCCGCCTTTTGCCTCGCCGCCGCCGCCGGGAGTCGCCGGAGCCGCCGCCCCCGCCCGCCGGAGCACCCCCCCGAGCCCCGCCCCCTCGCGCCCGAGCCCCGCCCGCCGGAGCCCCTCGCCGAGCCCGCCGCCGAGGTACTGCCGCCGGCCGTTTCGTTGTTGACCGGTTTTCTGTAAAAAAAAACCTTTTGTTTAAAAAAAACCCTAGATCGGTTTTTTTCGGTTTTCTTATTTCGCGAGCGTTCACCGAACCGTTCGTTTTAACGAACGCGTTCATCGGTTTTTCTCTGTTAACGAACGTCCGTTATTTAACCGTTCGTCCGTTTTTCTTTTTCGTCGGATTTTCTCGTTATTTTCTCGGATTCGATTTCTGATCGAATTTTCGAATCTGTTTAACTTTTCGCTCGTTTATCGGAATCAGGCGATTCAAGCGCCTAGAGTTTCGTCTCGAAATTCTCTTTCCGTTTAACCTACTCAAACAAGTTTTTGCTACAGTAAAATTTGACCTAGATCCAGATTAGCAAACGAAGTTTCTTTCTTTCGCCGTTTGACTTTCGTTGCTTCTTTCGAGTTGATTCTTTTTGCAAACCGGAGTTCTTAAGTTGAACTTTCTGGTTGGATCTTTCTTTCGAGTTTTACCTGTGCATTAGTTGAGTACTGATTGTATGCTTGTTTGTTTGCGATAGAATACCCGGAGTGTGCCGCTTGTTACTTCGACTCGCTAGGTTTTGCGGATCATCAGCAAGGCAAGTAACACTTTGATCATACCCCGTTCATACCCAGTTTTATTGCATTAGATCTATTTCCTCAAACATTGCATGATTAGGATCTAATTAAACTATGGGTATTGGGAAGTAGTTGAGGTAGTACCTATTACCTGTTTCATTATCAAACCCTTGGGAGTTACTTCTACGTTGCTATTATATTGCCGTGCTATGCTCGTAGACGTGGATTGGGTTTGAGTGATATTCATGACAGATGTGAGATGTTAATAATGGTTCAACTTAAGGTGGCAACTAAAACTCACATCTGGGTGGATTGAGGCACCTGGAGAACCCAGTGTTGTCTGTATGTATAAGGTCCGCCACCCAGGCTCAAAGGGATCATAAGATTATTCATGCTAGAAACTTCCGTGTGCAGCCACAAGCTATTATGGGCTCTAGCATAGCTGAGTAGGTTACAGGATCTCTTGAAGAGGTGGACTAGCAGATGTAGGGGAAAGTAGGTGTACCGGTCCATCCAGAGTAGAGAGTGATTGTTTCTGAAAGACTGTGTCTCGGTCATCCGTTTCTCAAACATCATGCAGTGCGAGAATCAAGCGGAGGCGATCGAGTCTTGTGGGGAAAAGTGCACAAACCTCTGCAGAGTGTACAAACTGATCATGATTAGCCGTGTCCCCGGTTATGGACAACTTGAGTATCTAGTATCTGGATTATCATTTGAATCTCATCACCGTGATACTTATAATTAATTTTGTTGGGTTAATGATGTACTTAATTGGGATTGAGTTGGAGGTACCTTCTCAATGTTTCAACCACCATGATAGTTAAATAAAATTTATTCCTTTGCAGTAGGATAAAATTGGCTTTTCGCAAAACTGTAACCATAGAGCCTTTCCACCAGCCATATATGCATATAGTATAGCACTATCATTGTTCATTGTTCTCTATGTGTTACTTTGCCAGCATATTCTATGTGCTGACCCGTTTTCGGGCTGCAACATTTCATGTTGCAGACTTTTCAGACGACGAGTAAGGTGCCTTAGGTCGTGGTCTTATACTCAGTGATGCCGCTGGAGTTGATGGACTCACTTATCTTCCAAGTCTTCCGCTGTTATCGTTATTAGATGGCCTTAAGCCATGTTTATTATACTTAATCTCTTCGGAGATATTCGATGTAATAAGTGTGTGATTGCTACTCTGTTATAAATCCTCCATTTGTACTGTGCGTGTCAGCATTACTGATCCAGGGATGACACTGGTGCACAGCAGCACAGGCCATTTGAGGTCTGGTCGCTACAAAGTTGGTATCAGAGCACACGCTGACTGTAGGACACGACCACTAAGCTTAAGCCCTAGAAAACTTCTCTCTTCTCATTTCTGACCCCTCTCCACTTTCTACTCTTTTAGGAATGGCGAATGCAA
The DNA here is from genome assembly GCF_018294505.1 of Triticum aestivum. Lineage (NCBI taxonomy): Eukaryota > Viridiplantae > Streptophyta > Magnoliopsida > Poales > Poaceae > Triticum > Triticum aestivum. The sequence continues at coordinate 335,333,354 of NC_057796.1, read as the reverse complement.
GGAGCAAGTTCATGCAACCAGATGAAGATACGCCGTTTGGACGACATTTGAAGGAAGTCACCAAGTACTTGAACATAGGAATACCAAGCGTCACCGGAACCTACAACGCCACATTACCTGAAGAGGAGAGCTGGAAGATTCAAGTTATCATTCCAGGAAGGATGTTTAGTGCCATGAGATTGGTTTTCGAAGCACCAACTTGGAGTTTAGGGAAGAGCATGGCCGCACACATCGCCATGGGACGCATTGGAGAAGTCTATCACCAGGAGCTTAAGGATACAATTTATCAAATTTGTGGACGTCGAGACGCGCAATGGGAGATGATCAAGACCAAGAAGGATGGATCAATTGCAGCTTTCATCCAGGAGCAGAACCAACATATTCGACGCCAGGAGAACCAGATGTGCACGGACAAGGAAGAACTGAAGAAGGCATTCACGAAGATCAAGGAACTCCAAGAAGAACTCAAGGCTACACGCGAAGATTATTTGGAGGAAATCAACGCACTAGTAGGGAAGATTGACGACCTGGAGAATAAGATTGGAGCATTCGTGGGAAATCCAGTGCCAAAAGCAGAAGTCGACGAATGCACTTGTCCGGATAACTACATCATCATCGACGACACCGACTCGGAACCAAGTGAAGACGAATGGATTGATGAAGCTGGAGCAGACATCATGGAGTCTTCAACGGATCAGAATTTTTAGTAGACCACCATATCAGTAGTAGTTTTCCCCCATTTAGTAGTATAGCTCAAGCACTTTGTAACGCTAGTTAGATCGATTGTTTTGCCTTGTTTGGATTGATTGAGTGATATTGATTGAATTTGTCTCATGAGCATATGGGTAGTGTTTTCTCTCTAGACCTCATTCTATTCTTAATTCTCATCTTTTCTAAACCTATCAGATGCCTCCGAGACGCGACACCGGATTTGTTTTCCCGCCAGAGATCACCCAGTTGATTCAGCAACAGAATGCCCTGATGCAAGTGTTAGTTCAGAACCAAGGCAACAACAACAACAACAACCCACCGCCACCACCACCTGTTGATCACTTAGCCCGTTTCTTAAGGCTAAACCCGCCGGTGTTTTCCAGTAGCACCGAGCCGATTGTAGCAGATGATTGGCTCCGCAAAGTTGGAAGGGAGTTGACCACTGCAGGATGCACAGATGCGGAAAGAGTGCGTTTTGCCGCACATCAGCTTGATGGACCCGCAGCATCATGGTGGGAGAATTATACAGCCACGCACCCTATTGACACTGTCACATGGGACCAGTTTCAGCAAGCTTTCCGTACAGCTCATGTTTCAGCAGGAGCTATGGCTATGAAGAAGCGTGAGTTTCGCAACCTACGCCAAGGAGGACGCACCGTAGGCCAGTATGTGGAAGATTTCAGTAAGTTAGCACGTTATGCACCAGATGACGTTGCTACGGATGCTGCCAAGCAGGAGAAATTTCTGGAAGGATTGAATGATGAGCTGAGTATGCAGTTGATGGTAGCAACTTTCAACAACTACCAGGAGCTGGTAGATAGAGCTCTCATGATTGAAGGGAAGCAACAGCAGATTGAAAACCGCAAGAGGAAGTATGGACAAGGGAAGTACAATTCTGGAGCCCAGCAGAAGCCACGATTTACCCCGAAGCCGGGAGGACAGTTTCAGCATACCCATGGAGGAGGTAGTTCGCACAACCATAATGGCTCCAAGAATGGTAATGGGAATGGAGGAGGAAACGGACAGAACCGCACCAACCCATCTACCCCAACCAAGAGAGATCTAAGTCACATTACTTGTTTCAAGTGCCAGAAGACGGGACATTATGCTACTGATTGTCCCGAAGCCCAAAATGGAAATGGCAATGGAAGCTCTGGGAAGAAGCCGAACCCGTTCAACAAAGGACATGTGAACCACGTGAGCGTGGAGGAGATTGAAGCTCAGCCTGATGCAGTAATAGGTAAGTTTTTGGTTAAGTCATTTACTGCAACTGTTCTTTTCGATACTGGTGCATCGCATTCATACATATCAAGGGGATTCGTAAACAAGTTTAAGATGTCCACCCAAGTTCTCAAAAGCCCCATGTTAGTAACCTCGCCAGGAGCAGAGTATATGGCCACCCAAGGATGTTTTCAGATACCGTTGGCCATTGGAAGGCATGTTTTCCCCTCAGACCTCATTGTTTTGGAATCGCAAGGTTTGGATGTGATTTTGGGAATGGATTGGCTATCGTTGTATGGAGGAAACATCGATTGTGCCAGCAAGACAATTTTGCTTACCACCCCGGAAGGAAAAAGGATCAAGTATGTATCCAGGCATATGCCGAAGAGGACTCAAGTGAATTCCTTATCAGGAGTTGTACAGGAGGAAGTACCAGTGGTGAAGGACTATCCGGATGTATTTCCAGAAGAGTTGCCAGGCATGCCACCAGATAGAGACATTGAGTTCTTGATTGAACTTTTGCCAGGCACAGGGCCAATATCTAAGAGACCGTACAGGATGCCCGCAAAGGATTTGGAGGAAATTAAGAAGCAGATCAAGGAGTTACTGGATAAAGGCTATATTCGCCCAAGTTCGTCACCTTGGGGATCACCAGTACTTCTAGTAGAGAAGAAAGATGGATCACTAAGGATGGTTGTTGATTACCGAGGATTGAATGAAGTGACCATCAAAAACAAGTACCCACTGCCGATGATCAATGATTTGTTTGACCGCTTGCAAGGAGCTAAAGTATTTTCCAAGATCGATCTACGATCAGGATACCATCAGTTAAAGATTCGAGAGCAGGATATACCCAAGACGGCATTTACCACCAGATATGGATTGTATGAGTATACCGTTATGTCATTTGGACTGACTAACGCACCGGCCTATTTCATGAACCTGATGAACAAAGTGTTTATGGAGTTTTTGGATAAGTTCGTCGTGGTGTTCATTGATGATATTTTAATCTTTTCCAAGGATGAAGAAGAGCATGAGGAGCATTTACGATTGGTACTTGAGAAGCTCAGAGAACATCAGTTATATGCCAAGTTCAGCAAATGTGAGTTTTGGTTGAAGGAAGTTGGATTCCTTGGACATGTTATTTCTGGAGAAGGAATAGCAGTAGACCCTGCCAAGGTTGACACAGTGACAAGTTGGGAATCACCCACTACAGTTGGAGAAATCCGGAGTTTTCTTGGACTTGCAGGATACTACCGGAGATTTATCGAGAATTTCTCAAGGATTGCTAAGCCCATGACTGAGCTATTGAAGAAGGACACCAAATTCAATTGGACTGAGGAATGTGAAGCTAGTTTCCAAGAGTTGAAGAAACGATTGGTTACATCACCAGTGTTGATTCTGCCAGATCAACGCAAGGACTATGAAGTTTATTGCGACGCTTCTCGTCGAGGACTTGGAGCAGTGCTTATGCAGGAAGGAAGAGTTGTTTCGTATGCTTCACGACAACTTAAACCCCATGAGAAGAATTATGCTACGCATGATTTGGAATTAGCAGCCGTGGTGCATGCATTGAAGACATGGAGACATTTTCTCATCGGAAACCATTGTGAGGTGTACACGGATCACAAGAGTTTGAAGTACATTTTCACGCAGAAGGAGTTAAATCTCAGACAGAGGAGATGGTTGGAGCTCATCAAAGACTATGATATGAGATTGCATTATCACCCTGGAAAGGCTAACGTAGTAGCAGACGCGTTGAGCCGCAAGAGTCATGTCAACACCCTCATGACAGGAGAGTTACCTCAGGAGTTAGCCGAGGACCTACGTGAGCTATGTTTGGAGATAGTCCCTAGAGGCTATTTAGCGACATTGGAGATTCAGTCTACCTTGATGGAAAGATCAGAGAAGCTCAGAAGACAGACAAGGAGATTGAAGAGATAAAGGAGAAGATGAGCAAAGGAAAAGCCAAGGGATTTCGTGAGGATGAGCACGATACCTTATGGTTTGAGGACCGTGTATATGTGCCAAATGATCCGGAGATCAGGAAGTTGATTTTGCAAGAAGCCCATGATTCACCGTACTCGATTCACCCAGGGAATACCAAGATGTATTTGGATTTGAAGAATACTTTCTGGTGGACCGGAATGAAGAAGGATATTGCGGAGTTTGTAGCAGTTTGTGATGTATGTCAGAGAGTGAAGGCAGAGCATCAGAAGCCAGCAGGATTGCTACAGCCATTGCCGATACCCGAATGGAAGTGGGATAAAATAGGCATGGATTTTATCACAGGATTACCCAGGACTCGTTCAGGCTATGACTCGATATGGGTTGTAGTCGACCGTTTGACGAAAGTGGCTCATTTCATTCCAGTGAAGACCACTTACACCAGTGCTAAGTTGGCAAAGATATACATGACCAGGATAGTATGTTTGCATGGAGTTCCGAGGACCATTGTATCAGACAGAGGAACCCAATTTACCTCGAAGTTTTGGAAGCAGTTACATGAAACATTGGGAACCAGGCTGGAATTTAGTACAGCATTTCACCCGCAGACAGATGGACAGACCGAGAGAGTCAACCAGATTTTGGAGGACATGTTGAGAGCATGTGCACTAGATTATGGATCTAGTTGGGACGACAATTTGCCATATGCGGAGTTTTCGTATAACAACAGTTATCAAACCAGTTTGAAGATGGCCCCTTTCGAAGCTTTGTACGGAAGGAGGTGTAGAACACCGTTGTTATGGGACGAAGTTGGAGACCGTCAGTTGTTTGGACCAGATTTGATTAAGGAGTCTGAACAGAAAGTAAGGTTGATTCGCGATAGGCTCAAGGTAGCCCAGTCCAGGCAGAAGAGTTATGCTGATTCTAAACGCAAGGAGACAGTTCACGAAGTCGGAGACAGAGTGTATCTTCGAGTATCACCACTTCGAGGAGTAAAGCGCTTTGGAGTTAAGGGAAAGTTAGCGCCTCGTTTTATCGGACCATACAGAGTGTTGGAACGTATGGGAGAAGTTGCCTATAAGCTGGAATTGCCCGAAGGATTGTCTGGAGTACATGATGTATTTCATGTTTCGCAGTTGAAGAAGTGCCACGCAGAGATGGCTGAGATACCACTGAGAGATACTGTGCCACTGGAAGCGATTCAGTTGGAAAGTGATTTGACCTATGAGGAGAAGCCAGTTAAGATTCTCGAGTATGCCAGCCGAGTTACCCGCAGCAAGGTTATCAAGTTTTGCAAAGTCCAGTGGAGTCACCACACAGAAGATGAGGCCACCTGGGAGCGAGAGGAAGATCTACGGAAAAACCACTCCCACCTGTTTTCTAGCCAACCCGAATCTCGAGGGCGAGATTCATCTTAAGGGGGGTAGGTTTGTAACATCCCAAATTTTCAATTTGGAATGTTATACATAGATCATCATTGCATATCATGTTTTGTTGCATTTTGACAAATCCTCGATAAATCCTAAGCAACTCAAGGACCCTCGGAGAGAGTTGGGGATTTTCTCGATTTTCTAATTTGATTTTTCAAACGAGGATTTTGGTTTTAATTATTTTTCTCTCCGGAAAAATATTTCATTTTAAATAAACGAGAGGAGAAAATATGACTTCTCCAAAACATTGAAATACTGGAGGAAAAATGTTAAAATCATTATTTGGATTTATTTGGATTTTATTTGCAATTTTTATTGCATTTAAAAATATGCATGTTTTCAAAATATTTATTTTTGATTTTAAAAATGTTCACCCTATTCTAGATTTTCTAACTAGACGGGAAACTTTATTTCATATTTTTCTGATTTTTATTTATTTTGCAACGCTATATTTTCCGCGGAACTTATTAAAAAAAAACACGCGCCGCGCCGACTGGGCCGAGCCCCGCCGACGGCCCGCCCCGTCGCCCCTCTCCTCTCTCCCCACGATGCGACGCCCGCCGGAGTCCGAGCACGCCACGGGAGCCGCCGCCGCCTCGGGTTTGCCCCTCCCCCAAGCCGCCCGCACCCCCCCCTTCCATAAATACCCCCCCCCCTCCGTTTTCCTCACCACCGCCGCCGGAGGAGCCCGCCGCCGCCGCCGCATCTAGCCCGTCGCCGCCGCCTCCTTTTTTGCCTCGCCGCCGCCGCCGGGAGTCGCCGGAGCCGCCGCCCCGCCCGCCGGAGCACCCCCCCCCCGAGCCCCGCCGCCCCTCGCGCCCGAGCCCCGCCCGCCGGAGCCCCTCGCCGAGCCCGCCACCGAGGTACTGCCGCCGGCCGTCTCGTTGTTGACCGGTTTTCTGTTAAAAAAAACCCTTTTGTTTTAAAAAAAACCCTAGATCGGTTTTTTTTCGGTTTTCTTATTTCGCGAGCGTTCACCGAACCGTTCGTTTCAACAAACGCGTTCATCGGTTTTTCTCTGTTAACGAACGTCCGTTATTTAACCGTTCGTCCGTTTTTCTTTTTCGTCGGATTTTCTCGTTATTTTCTCGGATTCGATTTCTGATCGAATTTTCGAATCTGTTAAACTTTTCGCTCGTTTATCGGAATCAGGCGATTCAAGCGCCTAGAGTTTCGTCTCGAAATTCTCTTTCCGTTTAACCTACTCAAACAAGTTTTTGCTACAGTAAAATTTTACCTAGAGTCAGATTAGCAAACGAAGTTTCTTTCTTTCGCCGTTTGACTTTCGTTGCTTCTTTCGAGTTGATTCTTTTTGCAAACCGGAGTTCTTAAGTTGAACTTTCTGGTTGGGTCTTTCATTCGAGTTTTACCTGTGCATTAGATGAGTACTGATTGTATGCTTGTTTGTTTGCGATAGAGTACCCGGAGTGTGCCGCTTGTTACTTCGACTCGCTAGGTTTTGCGGATCATCAGCAAGGCAAGTAACACTTTGATCATATCCCGTTCATACCCAGTTTTATTGCATTAGATCTATTCCCTCAAACATTGCATGATTAGGATCTAATTAAACTGTGGGTATTGGGAAGTAGTTGAGGTAGTACCTATTACCTGTTTTCATTTATCAAACCCTTGGGAGTTACTTCTACGTTGCTATTATATTGCCATGCTATGCTCGTAGACGTGGATTGGGTTTGAGAGATATTCATGACAGATGTGAGATGTTTAATAATGGTTCAACTTAAGGTGGCAACTAAAACTCACATCTGGGTGGATTGAGGCACCTGGAGAACCCAGTGTTGTCTGTATGTATAAGGTCCGCCACCCAGGCTCAAAGGGATCATAAGATTATTCATGCTAGAAACTTCCGTGTGCAGCCACAAGCTATTATGGGCTCTAGCATAGCTGAGTAGGTTACAGGATCTCTTGAAGAGGTGGACTAGCAGATGTAGGGGAAAGTAGGTGTACCGGTCCATCCAGAGTAGAGAGTGATTGTTTCTGAAAGACTGTGTCTCGGTCATCCGTTTCTCAAACATCATGTAGTGCGAGAATCAAGCGGAGGCGATCGAGTCTTGTGGGGAAAAGTGCACAAACCTCTGCAGAGTGTACAAACTGATCATGATTAGCCGTGTCCCCGGTTATGGACAACTTGAGTATCTAGTATCTGGATTATCATTTGAATCTCATCACCGTGATACTTATAATTAATTTTGTTGGGTTAATGATGTTACTTAATTGGGATTGAGTTGGAGGTACCTTCTCAATGTTTCAACCACCATGATAGTTAAATAAAATTTATTCCTTTGCAGTAGGATAAAATTGGCTTTTCGCAAAACTGTAACCATAGAGCCTTTCCACCAGCCATATATGCATATAGTATAGCATTATCATTGTTCATTGCTCTCTATGTGTTACTTTGCCAGCATATTCTATGTGCTGACCCGTTTTCGGGCTGCAACGTTTCATGTTGCAGACTTTTCAGACGACGAGTAAGGTGCCTTAGGTCGTGGTCTTATACTCAGTGATGCTGCTGGAGTTGATGGACTCACTTATCTTCCAAGTCTTCCGTTGTTATCGTTATTAGATGGCCTTAAGCCATGTTTATTATACTTAATCTCTTCGGAGATATTCGATGTAATAAGTGTGTGATTGCTACTCTGTTATAAATCCTCCATTTGTACTGTGCGTGTCAGCATTACTGATCCAGGGATGACATTGGTGCACAGCAGCACAGACCATTTGAGGTCTGGTCGCTACACTTTAGCATGTTCCTTTATTCTGACAGGAAAAGGCGGCTTCTCAATATAAGCAGTAGGAACAATAGGATCAACATTATAAGTAATAGTTTCTTCTTCAACTTTAATTGGTTCTACTACTTTTACTTCAATGGGAGGACGATATTTAAACCACTTCTCCTTGGGGATATCAACATGAGTAGCAAATGATTCACAAAAAGAAGCTACTCTCTCATAGTCAAGTCCATATTTAGTGCTAAATTCACGAAAAGCATCGGTATCCATGAAAGATTTAACACAATCAAACTTAAGGTTTATACCTGATTCATCACCTTCCTCGAGTTCCCAATCTTCAGAGTTGTGTTTAATTCTGTCCAATAAATCCCATTTGAATTCAATAGTCTTCTTCATAAAAGAACCAATACAAGAAGTATCGAGCATGGATTGATCATTACGACAAAGCCGAGCATTAAAATTCTGAATAATAATTTCCCTTGAGAGCTCATGATTGGGGCATGAATATAACACTGACTTAAGCCACCCCAAAGCTTGAGCGATACTTTCTCCTTCACAAGGCCAAAAATTATATATATATAATTCTGATCACGATGAACCAGATGCATAGGATAAAATTTCTGATGAAATTCCAATTTCAATCGGTTATAGTTCCAAGATCCAGTATCATCACATAGCCTGTACCATGTCAATGCCTTTCCCTTCAAAGATAAAGGGAAGACCTTCTTCTTGACTTCATCCTCGGGCAAACCTGCAAGCTTAAATAATCCACAAACTTCATCCACATAGATTAGATGCATATCAAGATGTAATGTTCCATCTCCTGCATAAGGATTAGCCAGCAGTTTCTCTATCATACCCGAAGGAATTTCATAATATATATTTTCAGTAGGTTCAGTAGGTTGAGGAGAAACTCTTTGCTCTAACGATCGAGGTGCAGATACCCCGAACAAGCCCCTCAAAGGATTATTTTCCATAGTGACAAGTGACAGTAAATTTCAGCATGTAATATAAATGTTTCCTTACCAAATTCCACTCACCAAAGGCGCTTCACTCCCCAACAACAGCGCCAGAAAAGAGTCTTGATGACCCACAAGTATAGGGGATCTATACTAGTCCTTTCGATAAGTAAGAGTGTCAAACCTAACGAGGAGCAGAAGGAAATGACAAGCGGTTTTCAGCAAGGTATTCTTTGCAAGCACTGAAATTATCGGTAGCACATAGTTTTGTGATAAGATAATTCGTAACGGGTAACAAGTAACAAAAGTAACTAAGGTGCAGCAAGGTGGCCCAATCCTTTTTATAGCAAAGAACAAGCCTGGCCGAACTCTTATATAATTCAAAGCGCTCCCGAGGACAAATGGGAATTACTGTCAAGCTAGTTTTCATCATGCTCATATAATTCGTGTTTGTTACTTTGATAATTTGATATGTGGGCGGACCGGTGCTTGGGTGCTGTCCTTACTTGGAAAAGCCTCCCACTTATGATTAACCCCTCTCGCAAGCATCCGCAACTACGAAAGAAGAATTAAGATAAATCTAACCATAGCATGAAACATGTGGATCCAAATCAGCCCCTTACGAAGCAACACATAAACTAGGGTTTAAGCTTCTGTCACTCTAGCAACCCATCATCTACTTATTACTTCCCAGTGCCTTCCCCTAGGCCCAAATCATGGTGAAGTGTCATGTAGTCAACGTTCACATAACACCACTAGAGATAAGACAACATATATCTCATCAAAATATCGAACGGATACCAAATTCACAGGATTACTTATAACAAGACTTCTCCCATGTCCTCGGGAAGAAACATAACTACTCACAAAGCATATTCATGTTCATAATCAGAGGAGTAATAATTATCATTAAGGATCTGAACATATGATCTTCCACCGAATGAACAAACTAGCATCAAATACAAGGGGTAATCAACACTACTAGCAACCCACAGGTACCAATCTGAGGTTTTGAGACAAACATCGGATACAAGAGATGAACTAGGGTTTGAGAGGAGATGGTGCTGGTGAAGATGTTGATGGAGATTGACCCCCTCTCGATGAGAGGATCGTTGGTGATGATGATGGCTTCGATTCCCCCTCCCGAAGGGAAGTTTCCCTGGCAGAACAACTCCCGAAGAGGAACGGATGATGCAGCACAGCTATGAGAACCCACAAGTATAGGGGATCGCAACAGTTTTCGAGGGTAGAGTATTCAACCCAAATTTATTGATTCGACACAAGGGGAGCCAAAGAATATTCTCAAGTATTAGCAGTTGAGTTGTCAATTCAACCACACCTGGATAACTTAGTATCTGCAGCAAAGTATTTAGTAGCAAAGTAATATGGAAGTAACGGTAACGGTGGCAAAAGTAACGGTGATAGTTTTGTAGTGATTGTAACAGTAGCAACGGAAAAGTAAATAAGCGAAGAACAATATGTGAAAAGCTTGTAGGCACTGGATCGGTGATGGAAAATTATGCCGGATGCGATTATTCATGCAACAGTTATAACATAGGGTGACACAGAACTAGCTCCAATTATCAATGTAATGTAGGCATGTATTCCGAATATAGTCATACGTGCTTATGGAAAAGAACTTCCATGACATCTTTTGTCCTACCGTCCCGTGGCAGCGGGGTCCTAATGGAAACTAAGGGATATTAAGGCCTCCTTTTAATAGAGTACCGGACCAAAGCATTAACACATAGTGAATACATGAACTCCTCAAACTACGGTCATCACCGGGAGTGGTCCCGATTATTGTCACTTCGGGGTTGCCAGATCATAACACATAGTAGGTGACTATTGACTTGCAAGATAGGATCAAGAACTCACATATATTCATGAAAACATAATAGGTTTAGATCTGAAATCATGGCACTCGGGCCCTAGTGACAAGCATTAAGCATAGCAAAGTCATAGCAACATCAATCTCAGAACATAGTGGATACTAGGGATCAAACCCTAACAAAACTAACTCGATTACATGATAAATCTCATCCAACCCATCACCGTCCAGCAAGCCTGTGATGGAATTACTCATGCACGGCGGTGAGCATCATGAAATTGGTGATGGAGGATGGTTGATGATGACGATGGCGACGGATTCCCCTCTCCGGTGCCCCGAACAGACTCCAGATCAGCCCTCCCGAGAGAGATTAGGGCTTGGCGGCGGCTCCGTATCGTAAAACGCGATGAATCCTTCTCTTTGATTGTTTTTCTCCCCGAACATGAATATATAGAGTTGGAGTTGAGGTCGGTGGAGCACCAGGGGCCCCACGAGGCAGGGGGCGCGCCTCCCACCCTTGTGGACAGGGTGTGGGCCCCCTGGCCTTGATTCTTTCGCCAGTATTTTTTATATATTCCAAAATAATTCTCCATTGATTTTCAGGTCATTCCGAGAACTTTTGTTTCTGCACAAAAATAACACCATGGCAATTCTGCTGAAAACAACATCAGTCCGGGTTAGTTCCATTCAAATCATGCAAGTTAGAGTCCAAAACAAGGGCAAAAGTGTTTGGAAAAGTAGATACAACAGAGACGTATCAACTCCCCCAAGCTTAAACCTTTGCTTGTCCTCAAGCAATTCAGTTGATAAACTGAAAGTGATAAAGAAAAACTTTTACAAACTCTGCTTGCTCTTGTTGTTGTAAATATGTAAAGCCAGCATTCAAGTTTTCAAGATTATGACTAACCATATTCACAATAACATTTAGGTCTCATGTTTACTCATGTCAATGGCATAATCAACTAGCGAGCAATAATAATAAATCTTGGATGACAACACTTTCTCAAAACAATCATAATATGATATAACAAGATGGTATCTCGCTAGCCCTTTCGGAGACCGCAAAACATAAATGCAGAGCACCTTTAAAGATCAAGGGCTGACTAAACATTGTAATTCATGGTAAAAGAGATCCAGTCATAGTCATATCCAATATAAATTAATAGTAATGGATGCAAATGACAGCGGTGCTCTCCAGCTGGTGCTTTTTAATAAGAGGGTGATGACTCAACATAAAACTAAATAGATAGGCCCTTCGCAGAGGGAAGCAGGGATTTGTAGAGGTGCCAGAGCTCGGCTTTTGAAATAGAGATAAATAATATTTTGAGCGGTATACTTTCATTGTCAACATAACAACCAAGAGATGGTGATATCTTCCATGCTACACACATTATAGGCGGTTCCCAAACAGAATGGTAAAGTTTATACTCCCCGTCCACCAACAAGCATCAATCTGTGGCTTGCTCGAAACAACGAGTGCCTCCAACTAACAAGAGTCCCGGGAGAGTTTTGTTTGCAATTATTTCGATTTGTTTTGCATAAAGCATGGGACTGGGCATCCCGGTGACCAGCCATTTTCTCGTGAGTGAGGAGAGGAGTCCACTCCTCTTGAGAATAACCCGCCTAGCATGGAAGATACAGACAACCCCAGTTGATACATGAGCTATTCGAGCATACAAAACAGAATTTCATTTGAAGGTTTAGAGTTTGGCACATACAAATTTACTTGGAACGATAGGTAGATACCGCATATAGGAAGGTATAGTGGACTCATATGGAATAAATTTGGGGTTTATGGAAGTGGATGCACAAGCAGTATTCCCGCTTAGTACAAGTGAAGGCTAGCAAAAGACTGGGAAGCAACCAACTAGAGAGCGACAACAGCCTTGAACATGCATTAAAATTAATAAACATTGAGTGCAAGCATGAGTAGGATATAATCCACCATGAACATAAATATTGTGAAGGCTATGTTGATTTTGTTTCAACTACATGCGTGAACATGTGCCAAGTCAAGTCACTTGAATCATTCAAAGGAGGATACCACCCTATCATACCACATCACAACCATTTTAATAGCATGTTGGCACGCAAGGTAAACCATTATAAACTCCTAGCAAATTAAGCATGGCATAAGCAAATATAATCTCTAATTGTCATTGCAAACATGTTTATTCATAATAGGCTGAATCAGGAACGATGAACTAATCATATTTACAAAAACAAGAGAGGTCGAGTTCATACCAGCTTCTCTTATCTCAATCAGTCCATCATATATCATCATAATTGCCTTTCACTTGCACGACCGAACGATGTGAATAATAATAATAGTGCACGTGCATTGGACTAAGCTGGAATCTACGAGCATTCAATACAAAGGAGAAGACAAGATAATATGGTCTCTTGGTTAAATCAACAATAATGCATATAAGAGTCACTTCAGCATTTTCATTATGGTCTTCTCCTCTCGACCCCCAAAGAAAAGAAAAGAAGTAAAACTATTTACACGGGAAAGCTCCCAACAAGCAAAAGAAGAACATGAAATATTTTTGGGTTTTCTTTTTAATTATTACTACTACAAGCAAGAAAGGTAAACTAGCTAAAGGCTACAACTATTTTTTTTAGTTTTTTTTGTAAAGTTTTTCAAACACACAAAAAGAAAACGAGAAAAAGAAAATAAACTAGCATGGATATTACAGTGAAAAAGTATGAGCACCGACAACTAGCAAGAGTGTGTGAACATAAATGTAATGTCGGTGAGAAATACGTACTCCCCCAAGCTTAGGCTTTTGGCCTAAGTTGGTCTATTGCCACGGCTGGCCCGGCGGATATCCAAAGTTATAGTTGGGGTCGTACTGAGATGCAGCGGCTATTGCATTGTGGGCTGCAGCTTGGAGGCGAGCTGTCTCAGTCCTCCACTCGTACTCGTTCGCCTCCTCGCTGGTTATAACATGTCTCCCTTTTGCCTGAAAGTCAAAGAAAGTAGGAGCAGGGAGAGCGATGTGATAGGTGCATCGTCCGTCAAAGATTAGTCGGTACTGGAGGAACTGATCGTTCCTCTCAACAAACTGATGATGAACCATAGCCTCATAATCTAAATAAATAGGAGGCAACTCAACATCATACTCACGTATGGGTATATTAAGAAAATTAGCTAAACGGGTTGCATAAATTCCACCAAAGGAATCTCCATTAATTCTATTCTTATGCAACCTACGTGCAACAATGGCTCCCAAATTATAATGTTTATCTCCTAATACAGCACTCCACAGAACACTGAGGTCAGGGACACACATGTGACATGCTTCATCCTTACCATTTATGCACCTACCTATGAAGAGAGCAAAATAATGTATGGCAGGAAAATGAATGCTCCCTATGGTAGCTTGTGTTATATCTCTAGACTCCCCCACAGTTATACTGGCAAGAAAATCTCTAAACTCAGATTTGCGAGGCTCACTAGTGCTACCCCATTGTGGAAGTTTGCAAGCAGTATTAAAATCCTCTAAATCCATAGTATAAGAATTTTCATGAAGATCAAATAGGACAATTTGAGAATTGAGTGATGACGAAAATTCAAACCTTCTCACAAAGGAATCAGTGAGGTAGTGGTACTGACGGCACTTATCTGCCTCGAAGCTCCCAAGATCAGCGTTACGCACATATGCGTTAAATTCCTCCTTGATTCCTGCTTGATCCATGAAGTTCTCGGAAGGCCATTCACAAGCCCGCACTGGAGCTTCCCTCGGTGGTTCATCGTCGGCATCGCGTATTGCGAGCCTGGGTCCTTACTCCCACAAGTGCCTAGAGACTAGATCATGCATTAGAACTACTTGGAACCATATAAATTTGGCATGCAAGCTCAAGAACAGGGTCACCTAAGCAGCAAAAAATTGCAATGAATAAGGCACTAGAACAAAAAACTAATTGGACCATTGGAGGAGTCACATACCAAAGAACAATCCCCCAAAGCAGTTTTGTGAGAGGTGCTTTGAGCAAGGAGATCGAAAATGGCAGCAAAATGAGCAAGAACTCGTGCTTGAGCTGGTTGGTGATTTTTGGGGAGGAAGAAGGAGTGTGTGGTGGCTGGAATAAGTGAAGGGGAGACACCATGGGCCCACGAGGCAGGGGGCGCGCCCAGGGGGTGGGCGCGCCCTGGACCCTCATAGCCAGGTGCTTGCTCCCCCTGATGTGTTCTCGGTGCCAGATATTCTCAAATATTCCAGAAAAAATCATATTTCAATTTCGGGGCATTTGGAGAACTTTTATTTTCGGGGTATTTTTTATTACACGGATAATTCAGAAAACAGACAGAAAATACTATTTTTGCTTTATTTCAACTAAATAACAGAAAGTAAAAGGAGGGTACAGAGAGTTGTGCTTTCTAACTTCACCCATCTCATGCTCATCAAAAGGAATCCACTAACAAGGTTGATCAGGTCTTGTTAACAAACTCATTTCGAATAACATGGAACTGGAGAAATTTTGAATAACACTATGTTACCTCAACGGGGATATGCACGTCCCCAATAATAAGAATATCATATCTCTTTTTGACAGTAGGAAGAGGAAATTCAAAACCTGCAAAAATAATCGATGGAATTTTTCCAATAGAATTGATACTGTGGACTTGAGGTTGTTTCCTCGGAAAGTGTACCGTATGCTCATTACCATTAACATGAAAAGTGACATTGCCCTTGTTGCAATCAATAACAGCCCCTGCAGTATTCAAAAAGGGTCTTCCAAGAATAATAGACATACTATCGTCCTCAGGAATATCAAGAATAACAAAGTCCGTTAAAATAGTAACATTTGCAACCACAACAGGCACATCCTCACAAATACCGACAGGTATAGCAGTTGATTTATCAGCCATTTGCAAAGATATTTCAGTAGGTGTCAACTTATTCAAATCAAGTCTATGATATAAAGAGAGAGGCATAACACTAACACCGGCTCCAAGATCACATAAAGCAGTTCTAACATAGTTTCTTTTAATGGAGCATGGTATAGTTGGTACTCCTGGATCTCCAAGTTTCTTTGGTATTCCACCCTTAAAAGTATAATTAGCAAGCATGGTGGAAATTTCAGCTTCCGGTATCTTTCTCTTATTTGTAACAATATCTTTCATATAATTAGCATAAGGATTCATTTTAAGCATATCAGTCAAATGCATACGCAAGAAGATAGGTCTAATCATTTCAGCAAAGCGCTCAAAATCCTCATGGGTTTCTGAACCCATGGTTTAGGAGGAAAAGGCATGGGTTTCTGAACCCATGGTTCTCTTTCTTTACCGTTCTTCCTAGCAACAAAGTCTCTCTTATCATAACATTGATTCTTTGATTGTGGGTTATCAAGATCAACAGCAGGTTCAATCTCTACATCATTATCATTGCTAGGTTGGGCATCAACATGAACATCATTCTTAGTATTATCACTAGGTTCATGTTCATTACCAGATTGTGTTTCAGCATCAGAAATAGAAATATCATTGGGATTCTCAGGTGTGTCTACAACAGGTTCACTAGAAGCATGCAAAGTCCTATCACTTTTCTTTTTCTTCCTTTTAGAAGAACTAGGTGCATCAGCATTAGTTCTCTGAGAATCTTGCTCAATTCTCTTAGGGTGGCCTTCAGGATACAAGGGTTCCTGAGTCACTTTACCTCCTCTAGTTGCAACTCTAACAGCAAAGTC
The DNA here is from genome assembly GCF_018294505.1 of Triticum aestivum. Classification (NCBI taxonomy): domain Eukaryota; kingdom Viridiplantae; phylum Streptophyta; class Magnoliopsida; order Poales; family Poaceae; genus Triticum; species Triticum aestivum. Next base: position 335,316,814 of record NC_057796.1, on the reverse strand, counting down.
ATTATTCTTACTATTCAATTCATTGAGCGAATCATTCTGAGCTTTAAGTACTTGTTCTACTTGAGTGGTAACCATAGAAGCATGTTTACTAATGAGTTTAAGTTCACCTTTAACTCTAGACATATAATCACTCAAGTGTTCAATCATATAAGCATTATGTTTTAATTGTCTACCAACATAAGCATTGAAGTTTTCTTGTTTCACAATAAAATTATCAAACTCATCTAAGCATTGGCTAGCAGACTTATAACAAGGAATATCACCTTCATCAAATCTATAGAGAGAGTTTACCTTTACTACCTGTGTCGGGTTATCAAGACCATGTATCTCTTCAATAGGTGATGGATTAAAACCATGTATTTCTTCAACAGGCGATAAATTCTTAACATCTTCAGCTTTTATACCTTTTTCTTTCATAGATTTCTTTGCCTCTTGCATACCTTTAGGACTGAGAAATAGAATACCCCTTTTCTTCGGAGTTGGCTTAGGAGTTGGTTCAGGAAGTGTCCAATTATTTTCATTGGTCAACATATTATTCAATAGAATTTCAGCTTGATCAATTGTTCTTTCCCTGAAAACACAACCAGCACAACTATCCAGGTGGTCTCTGGAAGCATCGGTTAGTCCATTATAAAAGATATCAAGTATTTCATTTTTCTTGAGAGGATGATCAGGCAAAGCATTAAGTAATTGGAGAAGCCTCCCCCAAGCTTGTGGGAGACTCTCTTGTTCAATTTGCACAAAATTATATATTTCCCTTAAAGCAGCTTGTTTCTTATGAGCGGGGAAATATTTAGCAGAGAAGTAATAAATCATATCCTGGGGACTACGCACACAACCAGGATCAAGAGAATTAAACCATATCTTAGCATCACCCTTTAACGAGAACGGAAATATCTTAAGGATATAATAGTAGCGAGTTTTCTCATCATTAGTGAACAGGGTGGCTATATCATTTAATTTAGTAAGATGTGCCACAACAGTTTCAGATTCATAGCCATAAAAAGGATCAGACTCAACCAAAGTAATTATATAAGGGTCGACAGAGAATTCATAATCCTTATCAGTAACAAAGATAGGTGAAGTAGCATAAGCAAGATCATATTTCATTCTAGCATTTAGAGTTTTTTCTTTCAGCTTAGCTAATAATTTCTTAAGATCACTCCTATCATTGCAAGCAAGAAAATCTCTAGCAGTTTCTTCATCCATAACATAACCCTCAGGCACAACAGGAAATTCATACCTAGGGGGAGAATCTTCATCTCACTTTCATCAATATTATCAGTTTCAAAAATTTCATTCTCTCTAGCCCTAGCAAGTTGTTCATCAAGAAATTCACCAAGTGGCACAGTAGTATCAAGCATAGAAGTAGTTTCATCATAAGTATCATGCATAGCAGAAGTGGCATCATCAATAACATGCGACATATCAGAATTAATAGCAGAAGCAGGTTTAGGTGTCGCAAGCTTACTCAAAATAGAAGGTGAATCAAGTGCAGAGCTAGATGGCAGTTCCTTACCTCCCCTCGTAGTTGAGGGATAAATTTTTGTTTTCTCGTCTTTCAAGTTCTTCATAGTGACCAGCATATATAAATCCCAAGTGACTCAAAGAATAGAGCTATGTTCCCCGGCAACGGCGCCAGAAAATAGTCTTGATAACCCACAAGTATAGGGGATCGCAACAGTTTTCGAGGGTAGAGTATTCAACCCAAATTTATTGATTCGACACAAGGGGAGCCAAAGAATATTCTCAAGTATTAGCAGTTGAGTTGTCAATTCAACCACACCTGGATAACTTAGTATCTGCAGCAAAGTATTTAGTAGCAAAGTAATATGGAAGCAACGGTAACGGTGGCAAAAGTAACGGTGATAGTTTTGTAGTGGTTGTAACAGTTGAGTTGTCAATTCAACCGCACCTGGATAACTTAATATCTGCAGCAAAGTATTTAGTAGCAAATTAATATGGAAGTAACGGTAATGGTAGCAAAAGTAATATTTTTGGGTTTTGTAGTGATTGTAACAGTAGCAACGGAAAAGTAAATAAGCGAAGAACAATATGTGAAAAGCTCATAGGCATTGGATCGGTGATGGAGAATTATGCCGGATGTGGTTCATCATGTAACAGTCATAACATAGGGTGACACAGAACTAGCTCCAATTCATCAATGTAATGTAGGCATGTATTCCGAATATAGTCATACGTGCTTATGGAAAAGAACTTGCATGACATCTTTTGTCCTACCCTCCCGTGGCAGCGGGGTCATAATGGAAACTAAGGGATATTAAGGCCTCCTTTTAATAGAGTACTGGACCAAAGCATTAACACATAGTGAATACATGAACTCCTCAAACTACGGTCATCACCGGGAGTGGTCCCGATTATTGTCACTTCGGGGTTGCCGGATCATAACACATAGTAGCTGACTATAGACTTGCAAGATAGGATCAAGAACTCACATATATTCATGAAAACATAATAGGTTCAGATCTGAAATCATGGCACTCAGGCCCTAGTGACAAGCATTAAGCATAGCAAAGTCATAGCAACATCAATCTCAGAACATAGTGGATACTAGCGATCAAACCCAAACAAAACTAACTCGATTACATGATAAATCTCATCCAACTCATCACCGTCCAGCAAGCCTACGATGGAATTACTCACGCACGGCGGTGAGCATCATGAAATTGGTGATGGAGGATGGTTGATGATGACGATGGCGACGGATTCCCCTCTCCAGAGCCCCGAATAGACTCTAGATCAGCCCTCCCGAGAGAGATTAGGGCTTGGCGGCGGCTCCGTATCGTAAAACGCGATGAATCCTTCTCTTTGATTTTTTTCTCCCCGAACGTGAATATATAGAGTTGGAGTTGAGGTCGGTGGAGCACCAGGGGGCCCACAAGGTAGGGGGTGCGCCCAGGGGGGCACGCGCGCCTCCCACCCTCGTGGACAAGGTGTGGGCCCCTGGCCTTGATTATTTCGCCGGTATTTTTTATATATTCCAAAATAATTCTCTGTTGATTTTCAGGTCATTCCAAGAACTTTTGTTTTTGCACAAAAATAACACCATGGCAATTCTGCTGAAAACAGCATCAGTCCGGGTTAGTTCCATTCAAATCATGCAAGTTAGAGTCCAAAACAAGGGCAAAAGTGTTTGGAAAAGTAGATACGACGGAGACGTATCAAGCTGCGGTACGTATTTCCCTCAGTGATGAAACCAAGGTTATCGAACCAGTAGGAGAACCAAGCAACACTATGTAAATGGTACCTGCACACAAAGAACAAATACTTGCAACCCGACGTGTAAGAGGGGCTGTCAATCCCTCTCGGGTAAAAGATTGGTAAAGATATAATTTGGTAGATGCAAATAAAATAACGGCAAATAAAATTCAACGAGGTATTTTTGGGTTTTTGATAATATAGATCTAAAAATAAAAGATGCAAATAAATAAAAAGGCAAATAGCAGTATAGATCTGAAAATATATGATGAGAAAATAGACCCGGGGCCGTAGATTTCACTTGTGGCTTCTCTCGAGAAAATAGCATACGGTGGATAAACAAATTACTGTTGGGCAATTGATAGAACCTCAAATAATTATGACGATATCAAGGAAATGATCATTATATAGGAATCACATCCAAGATTAGTAGACCGACTCCTGCCTGCATCTACTACAATTACTCCACACATCGACCGCTATCCAGCATGCATCTAGTGTATTAAGTTCATGGAGAAATGGAGTAATGCAATAAGAGCGATGACATGATGTAGACGAGATCTATTCATGTAGGAATAGCCCCCATCTTGTTATGCTTAATAGCAACAATACATACGTGTCTTGCTGCCCCTTCTGTCACTGGGAAAGAGCACCGTACGATCGAACCCATCACAAAGCACCTCTTCCCATGGCAAGAAAAATCGATCTAGTCGGCTTAACTAAACCAAAGATTCGAAGAAATATGAGTCTATGTGTAATCATGCATATAAGAGATCAAAGAAACTCAAATAACTTTCATGGATAAATAGATCTGATCATAAACTCAAGGTGCATCGGAACCAACAAACACACCGCAAAAAGAGTTACATCAAATACATCTCCAAGAGACCATTGTATTGAGAATCAAAAGAGAGAAGAAGCCATCTAGCTACTACCTATGGACCCGTAGGTCTACAATGAACTACTCATGCATCATCGGAGAGGCACCAATGAGGATGATGAACCCCTCCACGATGGTGTCTAGATTGGATCTCGTGGTTCTGGAACTTGCAGTGGCTGGAATTGTGTTTCATCGACTCCCCCAGGGTTTATGGAATATTTGGGTATTTATAGGTCGAAGAGACGGTGCAGGAGGCCACCGAGGTGGGCACAACCCACCAGGGCGCGCCTGGGCCCCCACACGCGCCCAGGTGGGTTGTGCCCCCCTCGGGGCACCCCTCTGGTACTTCTTTGGCCCAACGGGTGTCTTCTGGTCCAGAAAAAATCTCCAAAAAGTTTCGCTGCGTTTGGACTCCGTTTGGTACTGATATTCTGTGAAGTAAAAAAACAAGGAAAAACCAGCAGCTGGTACTAGGCACTATGTCAATAGGTTTGTCCCAAAAAATGATATAAAGTCGCTATAAAATTATTGTAAAACATCCAAGAATGATAATATAACACCATGGAACAATAAAAAATTATAGATACGCTGGAGAGGTATCAAAGGCCCTCATGCGATCATGACGATCTGACGTGAAACACAGTCCTCGTTCCAGCCAAGGTGACCAGTCAAGCCTGCGATGGAGATATCGACGTTGCAATTGATTTTCAGGCGAGCCATTGATCCATCTACCTATCTCACAGCGAAACTCTTAATGAAAGCACCAATGTCGGTGTCAAAACCGGCAGACCTCGGGGTAGGGGGTCCTGAGCTATGGATCTTGGATCGATGGGTAACAAGAAACGAAGGAGACGGTGTTTACCCATGTCTGGGCCCTCTTGATGGAGGTAAAACCCTACGTCATGCTCTTATTTATATTGATGACGATGATGTATCGAGTAAGAGTTGATCTACCTCGAGATCGTATGTTCTATATGATTCTAATGAACTAGCATATCTCTATCGACTAGCCTGGCCTCGGCTTATATAATGTATTGGAGGCCTAGGAAGGCAAGAGTCCTAGTCGGCTACGCCGTTGGAGAGGAGTCCTTGTCTTGATCACCAAGTCTTGTGGAATCTTCCTCGTATATGTCATCGGCTGTCCGAAGAAGCCCATTAGTGACCCGCCATGGGGGTCCTCAGCCAACCCACCTGGTCGGTAGACGACGTGGTGAGTACCCCCTAGTCCAGGACATCATCATTTTGACCTAGAAAAATAAATAAGAGGAGGACTTTTGGGACGAAGCTCCGCCGTCTCGAGGTGGAACCTGGGCAGGAGCACTTTTGCTCTCCGGCGGAGCGATTCCACCGGGGGCACTTCCCTCCAGGAGGGGGAAATCGAAGCCATCAATATCATTAACGATCCTCTCATCGTGGGAGGACCAATCTTCATCAACAACTTCACCAGCACCATCTCATCTCAAACCCTAGTTTATCTCTTGTATTCAATCTTTGTCCCAAAACCTCAGATTGGTACCTATGGGTTAATAGTATAGTGTTGATTACACCTTGTAGTTGATGCTAGTTGGTTTATTTGGTGGAAGATTAAACGTTCAGATCCTTAAGCATATTCAATACCCCTCTGATCTTGAACATGAATATGATTTGTGAGTAGTTACTTTTGTTCTTGAGGACACGGGAGAAGTCTTATTATAAGTAATCATGTGAAGTCGGCATTCGTTCGATATTTTGATGAATGTATGTTGTTGCTTCCTTTTGTGGTGTCGTGTGAACGTAGACTACATGGCACTTCACCATACTTGCGCCTAAGGGAAGGCATTGTGTAGTAATAAGTAGATGATTGGTTGCTAGAGTGACAAAAGCTTAAACCATAGTTTATGCGTTATTCCGTAAGGGGCTGATTTTGATCCATATGTTTCATGTTATGGTTAGATTTATCTTAATTCTTCTTTCGTAGTTGCAGATGCTTGCGAGAGGGGGTAATCATAAGTGGTTTGCTTATTCGAGTAAGAACAACATCCAAGCACCGGTCCACCCACATATCAAATTATCAAAGTAACAAACGTGAATCAACTAAACATGACGAACGTGGCTAGACGACAATTTCCATGTGTCCTCAAGAATGCTTTGCTTATTATAAGAGAACACTCTGGCTTGTCCTTTGCTATAAAAATGATTGGGACACCTTGCTACACTTTTTCTACTATTTTTACTTGTTATGAAATATCTTGATACAAAACTATCTACCACTGTCACCTACAACACCTGCGGAGAATACCTTGCTGAAAACCGCTTGTCATTTCCTTCTGCTCCTCGTTGGGTTCGACACTCTTACTTATCAAAAGTATTATGATTGATCCCCTATACTTGTCGGTCATCAACAAGATGCCTTGAGAAGATTCCTTCAAGACAGTTAGTTGGCTTTCACCACCCCAACTTGTGTGGGAAGCAGAGACCTTTTCTGGGTCAACCGAGCAGAGGCAATTTTCCTTCGATGTCCTTCGTATCTTATCTGTTCGCTGCGAGAGTAATCATATGAGTAAGCATTGAAGTTGTTTCCTGAGACATGGGTGTAATGGTTTGAAGAAATACACATGTATTCCTTCTAACGAAGATTATGCCAATTCCCATTCGAAGGAGTGACATTATTGTGCTTCAGATGCTTATCCTGCATGGTTAGGCTAGTGATCACTGATAAAGTTTCAATGGATCATTTCTTCACCAAAATATGCTTATTTATTGATCCAGACCTGCGGCTAGTCCCAATATAGTGAGTGAAAACCTTACCATTATGTTCTTTAAACAGTTTGTAGTTGGAGTCATCCGACTCGTCAGAAGCAACAGGGATGGGACAGTGATATCTGGAAAGACGTGTTGGTTCGAGAGTTTTGTTTGAGGCACGAACCCAGCTTGCCTGAGGATATTGCTTGGATTCCAGTATGTTCCATCGACATTGAGTTTTCTTTCGAAACCCAAGCCTTCCTATCTAGGATTTTTTTGAAGTATCAATTTCTTGAGAACATCACACAAGGTTTGATGCCCTTTGAGACTTTTTAGCATTCCTGTCTCAAGAAGATTCCTTAGCCTGAAATTTTCATCACAGATAACAACAATTTCCTTAGAAGAGGCATTAGTGATAACATTCATAGTAGTTGCATTATTCTCGATGACAACCGTGGAAGTTTCAGCAGTGGAGTCAGCGTTGTTGCGCTCTAAGCATTTTAGGCAAGGAGGCACAAAATCATTAGGAAACTTTTTAGATTGCTCAACGAAAAGAGAATCCTTTTCTTTTGCAAGCATGTTATACTAATCTTTTAGTGACTCGAGTTCTTGATTCCTGTTAAGGAGTTCATCTAACAAACCCTCGACATCTACTACAAGAGAATTATATCAGTTGGAAAAATCATCAACAGTTGAAGAGCGAGCTTCATGTTCTTTGGTCAACTCTTGATTTTTTTCCGCCTCTTCAACTAGTCATCCTTTGGATTTCCTTAGACTTTTCTTGAGTTTTTTGAGTTCATCTTGTTGATATTTAGCAATTTTAACAAGTTTGGCATAAGCTATGTTATTTGAGGAGAATTCATTTCCAGACCTCCAATGCTTGGATGATACCTGTTCCTTTGAAGTTTTTTTCATAAGGCAGAGAGGTGAAGGTTCGTCATCACTTGATGCATCATCATCAGTATCTGTCTCAGAATAATGTTCGGAAGATTCAATAGCGACGAAAGCATTTCCTCCATCCAGACCTCTATAGGATCTTTTAATATCTGATTCAGACTGTGATGATTCATCTTTGGAGTCCATTGTCATTCCAACACATTGATGTCTACTATGCAACTTATTCTTGTAGACTCGTGTTGGGCTGATACGCTCCAATGTATCTATAATTTTTTATTGCTCCATGCTATTATATATTCTGTTTTGGATGTTTAATGGGCTTATTTATACACTTTTATATTATTTTTGGGACTAACCTATTAACCCAAGGCCCAGTGCAAATTGTTGTTTTTTTGCCTATTTCAGTGTTTCCCAGAAAAGGAATATCAAACGGAGTCCAAACGGAATGAAACCTTCGGGAGCGTGATTTTTGGAACAAACATGATCCAGAGGACTTGGAGTGGACGTCAAGAAATCAACGAGGAGGCCACGAGGCAGGGAGGCGCGCCCCCCACCCTCGTGGGCCCCTCATGGCTCCACCGACCTACTTCTTCCTCCTATATATACCTACGTACCCCGAAACCAACCAGGAGCACCACGAAACCCTATTTCCACCGCCGCAACCTTCTGTACTCGTGAGATCCCATCTTGGGGCCTTTTCCGGCGCTCTGCCGGAGGGGGCATCGATCACGGAGGGCTTCTACATCAACACCATAGCCTCTCCGATGATGTGTGAGTAGTTTACCACAGACCTTTGGGTCCATAGTTATTAGCTAGATGGCTTCTTCTCTCTCTTTGGATCTCAATACAAAGTTCTCCTCGATCTTCTTGGAGATCTATTCGATGTAACTCTTTTTGCGGTGTGTTTGTCGAGATCCGATGAATTGTGGGTTTATGATCAAGATTATCTATGAACAATATTTGAATCTTCTCTGAATTCTTTTATGTATGATTGGTTATCTTTGCAAGTCTTCGAATTATCAGTTTGGTTTGGCCTACTAGATTGATCTTTCTTGCAATGGGAGAAGTGCTTAGCTTTGGGTTCAATCATGCGGTGCTCGATCCCAGTGATAGTAGAGGGAAACGACACGTATTGTATTGTTGCCATCGAGGATAAAAAGATGGGGTTTATATCATATTGCTTGAGTTTATCCCTCTACATCATGTCATCTTACCTAATGCGTTACTCTGTTCTTATGAACTTAATACTCTAGATGCATGCTGGATAACGGTCGATGTGTGGAGTAATAGTAGTAGATGCAGGCAGGAGTTGGTCTACTTGTTGCGGACGTGATGCCTATATACATGATCATGCCTAGATATTCTCATAATTATGCACTTTTCTATCAATTTCTCGACAGTAATTTGTTCACCCACCGTAATACTTATGCTATCTTGAGAGAAGCCACTAGTGAAACCTATGCTCCCCGGGTCTATCTTCCATCATATTAATCTCCCGTCAACTAGCTATTTCTGTCGCCGTTTATTTTGCAATCTTTACTTTCAATCTTTATCATAAAAATACCAAAAATATTATCTTATCATCTCTTTAAGATCTCATTTTTGCAAGTGGCTGTGAAGGGATTGACAACCCCTTTATCGCGTTGGTTGCAAGGTTCTTATTTGTTTGTGTAGGTACGAGGGACTTGCGTGTGCCCTCCTACTGGATTGATACCTTGGTTCTCAAAAACTAACGGAAATACTTACGCTACTTTGTTGCATCACCCTTTCCTCTTCAAGGGAAAACCAACGCATGCTCAAGAGGTAGCAAGAAGGATTTTTGGCGCCGTTGCCGGGGAGTCACGCACAAGTCAAGACATACCAAGTACCCATCACAAACTCTTATCCCTCGCATTACATTATTTGCCATTTTCCTCTCGTTTTCCTCTCCCCCACTTCACCCTTGCCGTTTTATTCGCCCTCTTTTTCCGTTCGCATTTTCTTTCGCTTGCTTCTTGTTTGCTTGTGTGTTGGATTGCTTGCTTGTCACGATGGCTCAAGATAATACCAAATTGTGTTACTTTTCCAATACCAACAACAATGATTTTCTTAGCACTCCGATTGCTCCTCTTACCGATGTTGAATCTTGTGAAATTAATGCTGCTTTGCTGAATCTTGTCATGAAAGATCAATTCGCCGGCCTTCCTAGTGAAGATGCCGCTACCCATCTAAACAGCTTTGTTGATTTGTGTGATATGCAAAAGAAGAAGGATGTGGATAATGATATTGTTAAATTGAAGCTATTTCCTTTTTCGCTTAGAGATCGTGCTAAAACTTGGTTTTCGTCTTTGCCTAAAAATAGTATTGATTCTTGGAATAAGTGCAAAGATGTTTTTATCTCTAAGTATTTTCCTCCCGCTAAGATCATCTCTCTTAGAAACGATATTATGAATTTTAAGCAACTTGATGATGAACATGTTGCACAAGCTTGGGAGAGGATGAAATTAATGATACATAATTGCCCTACACATGGTTTGAATTTATGGATGATTATACAAAAAAATTATGGCTTAATTAATTTTGCTTCTAGAAATCTTTTAGATTCGGCCGCGGGAGGCACTTTAATGTAAATCACCTTAGGAGAAGCTACTAAACTCCTAGATAATATTATGGTTAATTATTCTCAATGGCACACTGAAAGATCTACTAGTAAAAAGGTGCATGCAATTGAAGAGATTAATGTTTTGAATGGAAAGATGGATGAACTTATGAAATTGTTTGCTAATAAGAGTGTTTCTTTTGATCCCAATGATATGCCTTTTTCTACCTTGATTGAGAATAATAATGAATCTATGGATGTGATTTTGTTGGTAGGAACAATTTTGGTAACAATGCTTATAGAGGAAATTTTAATCCTAGGCTGTATCCTAGTAATTCCTCTAATAATTATGGTAATTCCTACAACAACTCTTATGGAAATTTTAATAAGATTCCCTCTGATTTTGAGACTAGTGTTAAAGAATTTATGATTTCTCAAAAGAATTTCAATGCTTTGCTTGAGGAAAATTGCCTAAGATTGACGAGTTGGCTAGGAACGTGGATAGAATTTCTCTTGATGTTGATTCTTTGAAACTTAGATCTATTCCACCTAAGCACGATATCAATGAGTCTCTCAAGGCTATGAGAATTTCCATTGATGAGTGCAAAGAAAGAACCGCTAGGATGCGTGCTAAGAAAGATTGTTTTGTGAAAGTGTGTTCTTCTAGTTTTCATGATAATAAGGATGAAGATATAAAAGTAATTGATGTGTCTCCTATTAAATATTTGTTTTACAATATGAATCTTGATAATTATGGGATTGGAGATGAGTCAACTTTAGTTAAAAGGCGTCCCAATGATTCGGAGTTTTTCGATCTTGATGCAAAATTTGGTAAAAGTGGGATTGAAGAGGAAACTTTACATAGCAATGAACCCACTATTTTGGATTTCAAGGAATTTAATTATGATAATTTTTCTTTAATAGATTGTATTTCCTTGTTGCAATCCGTGCTAAATTCTCCGCATTCTTATAGTCAAAATAAGGCTTTTACTAAACATATCGTTGATGCTTTAATGCAATCATATGAAGAAAAGCTTGAATTGGAAGTTTCTATCCCTAGAAAACTTTATGATGAGTGGGAACCTACTATTAAAATTAAAATTAAAGATCACGAATGCTATGCTTTGTGTGATTTGGGTGCTAGTGTTTCCACAATTCCAAAAACTTTGTGTGATTTGCTAGGTTTCCATGAATTTGATGATTGTTCTTTAAACTTGCACCTTGCGGATTCCACCATTAAGAAACCTATGGGAAGAATTAATGATGTTCTTATTGTTGCAAATAGGAATTATGTGCCCATAGATTTCATTGTCCTTGATATAGATTGCAATCCTTCATGTCCTATTATTCTTGGTAGACCTTTCCTTAGAACGATTGGTGCAATTATTGATATGAAGGAAGGGAATGTTAGATTCCAATTTTCGTTAAGGAAAGGCATGGAACACTTTCCTAGAAATAAAATCAAATTACCTTATGAATCTATTATGAGAGCCACTTATGGATTGCATGCCAAAGATGGCAATTCCTAGATCTATCCTTGCCTTTATGCCTAGCTAGGGGCGTTAAACGATAGCGCTTGTTGGGAGGCAACCCAATTTTATTTTAGTTTCTTGATTTTTGGTTCTGTTTAGGAATAAATAATACATCTAGCTTCTGGTTAGATGTGTTTTTGTGTTTTATTTAGTGTTTGTGCCAAGTAGAACCTTTGGGAAGACTTGGGTGAAGTCTTTTTGATCTTGCTGTAAAAAACAGAAACTTTAGCGCTCACGAGATTAGCTACAACTTTTTACTGGAGAGTGCTATTTAGTTGATTCTTTTTGCAGATGATTAATAGATAAATTCCTCACGTCCAGAAATTTGTTGTAGAATTTTTGGAGTTCCAGAAGTATGCGTTTGATACAGATTACTACAGACTATTCTGTTTTTGACAGATTCTGTTTTTCGTGTGTTGTTTGCTTATTTTGATGAATCTATGGCTAGTATCGGAGGTTATGAACCATAGATAAGTTGGAATACAGTAGGTTTAACACCAATATAAATGAAGAATGAGTTCATTACAGTACCTTGAAGTGGTGTTTTGTTTTCTTTCGCTAACGGAGCTCACGAGATTTTCTGTTAAGTTTTGTGTTGTGAAGTTTTCAAGTTTTGGGTAAAAAGATTTGATGGACTATGGAACAAGGAGTGGCAAGAGCCTAAGCTTGGGGATGCCCAAGGTGCCCTAGGGTAAAATATAAGGACAACCCAAAAGCCTAAGCTTGGGGATGCCCCGGAAGGCATCCCCTCTTTTGTCTTCGTCCATCGGTAACTTTACTTGGAGCTATATTTTTGTTCACCACATGATATGTGTTTTGCTTGGAGCGTCTTATATGATTTGAGTCTTTGCTTTTTAGTTCTCCACAATCATCCTTGCTGTACACACCTTTTGGGAGATACACACATTATTCGGAATTTATTAGAATACTCTATGTGGTTCACTTATATCTTTTGAGCTAAACAATTTTGCTCTAGTGCTTCACTTATATCTTTTAGAGCACGGTGGTGGTTTTATTTTATAGAAATTATTGATCTCTCATGCTTCACTTATATTATTTTGAGAGTCCTTTAGAACAGCATGGTAATTTTCTTTGGTTATAAAATTAGTCCTAATATGATAGGCATCCAAGATAAAAACTTTAAAGTGCATTGAATACTAAGAGAAGTTTGATACTCTATAGTTGTTTTGAGATATGGAGATCGTGATATTGAAGTTGTGCTAGTTGAGTAGTTGTGAATTTGAGAAATACTTGTGTTGAAGTTTGCAAGTCCTGCAGCATGCACGTATGGTAAACGTTGTGTGACAAATTTGAAACATGAGGTGTTCTTTGATTGTCATCCTTATGAGTGGCGGTCAGGGACGAGCGATGGTCTTTTCCTACCAATCTATCCCCCTAGGAGCATGCGCGTAGTGCTTGGTTTTTGATGACTTGTAGATTTTTGCAATAAGTATGTGAGTTCTTTATGACTAATGTTGAGTCCATGGATTATACGCACTCTCAACCTTCCATCATTGCTAGCCTCTTGGGTACCGTGCATTGCCCTTTCTCACCTTGAGAGTTGGTGCAAACTTTGCCGGTGCATCCAAACCCCGTGATACGATACGCTCTATCACACATAAACCTCCTTATATCTTCCTCAAAACATCCACCATACCTACCTATTATGGCATTTCCATGGCCATTCCGAGATATATTGCCATGCAACTTTCCACCGTTCTGTTTATTATGACACGCTTCATCATTGTCATATTGCCTTGCATGATAATGTAGTTGACATCGTATTTGTGGCAAAGCCACCATGCATATTATTTCATACATGTCACTCTTGATTCATTGCCCTTCCCGGTACACCGCCGGAGGCATTCATATAGAGTCATATTTTGTTCTAAGTATCGAGTTGTAATCGTCGAGTTGTAAATAAATAGAAGTGTGATGATCATCATTAATAGAGCACTGTCCCAAAAAAAGAGAAAGGCCAAAAAAAGGAAAGGCCCAAAAAAAGAAAAAAAAAGAGAAAAAAAAGGGACAATGCTACTATCCTTTTTCCACACTTGTGCTTCAAAGTAGCACCAGGATCTTTATGATAGAGAGTCTCTTGTTTTGTCACTTTCATATACTAGTGGGAATTTTTCATTGTAGAACTTGGCTTGTATATTCCAACGATGGGCTTAATCAAATGCCCTAGGTATTCGTGAGCAAGCAAGTTGGATGCACACCCACTTAGTTTATTTTGTTGAGCTTTCATACATTTATAGCTCTAGTGCATCCGTTGCATGGCAATCCCTACTCCTTGCATTGACATCAATTGATGGGCATCTCCCTAGCCCGTTGATTAGCCGTGTCAATGTGAGACTTTCTCCTTTTTTGTCTTCTCCACACAACCCCCATCATTATATTCTATTCCACACATAGTGCTATATCCATGGCTCACGCTCATGTATTGCGTGAAAGTTGAAAAGGCTGAAGCGCGTTAAAAAGTATGAACCAATTGCTCGGCTTGTCATCGGGGTTATGCATGAAGGGAGCATTTTGTGTGACGAAAATGAAGCATGGCCAAACTATATGATTTTGTAGGGATGAGCTTTCTTTGGCTATGTTATTTTGATAAGACATAATTGCTTGGTTAGTATGCTTGAAGTATTACTATTTTTATGTCAATATTAAACTTTTATCTTGAATCTTTTGGATCTGAACATTCATGCCACAATAAAGAGAATTACATTGAAAATTATGTTAGGTAGCATTCCACATCAAAATTTCTGTTTTTATCATTTACCTACTCGAGGACGAGCAGGAATTAAGCTTGGGGATGCTTGATACGTCTCCTACGTATCTATAATTTTTGATTGTTCCATGCTATTATATTATCTGTTTTGGATGTTTAATGGGCTTTAATATATATACTTTTTATATTATTTTTGGGACTAACCTATTAACCGAAGGCCTAGTGCAAATTGTTGTTTTTTGCCTATTTCAGTGTTTCGCAGAAAAGGAATATCAAACGGAATCCAAACGGAATGAAACCTTCGTGAGGATCGTTTTTTGAACAAACGCAATCCAGGAGACTTGGAGTGGAGGTCAAGAAAGCCACGAGGCGTCCATGAGGTAGGAGGGCGCGCCCCACGGGGGTGGGCGCGCCCCCACCATCGTGGGCCCCTCGCAGCTCTATCGACCTACTTCTTTCGCCTATATATACTCTTATACCCTGAAACCTTCGGGGAGAGCCACGAAACACCTTTTCCACTGCCGCAACCTTCTGTACCCGTGAGATCCCATCTTGGGGCCTTTTTTGGCGATCTGCCGGAGGGGGATTCGATCACGGAGGGCTTCTACATCAACACCATAGCCTCTCCGATGATGTGTGAGTAGTTTACTGATGTCTACTACACAACCTTCTTCTTGTAGACGTTGGTGGGCCTCCAAGTGCAGAGGTTTGTAGGACAGTAGCAAATTTCCCTCAAGTGGATGACCTAAGGTTTATCAATCCGTGGGAGGCGTAGGATGAAGATGGTCTCTCTCAAACAACCCTGCAACCAAATAACAAAGAGTCTCTTGTGTCCCCAACACACCCAATACAATGGTAAATTGTATAGGTGCACTAGTTCGGCGAAGAGATGGTGATACAAGTGCAATATGGATGGTGGATATAGGTTTTAGTAATCTGAAAATATAAAAACAGCAAGGTAGCAAGTGATAAAAGTGAGCACAAACGGTATTGCAATGCGTTGAAACAAGGCCTAGGGTTCATACTTTCACTAGTGCAAGTTCTCTCAACAATAATAACATAATTGGATCATATAACTATCCCTCAACATGCAACAAAGAGTCACTGCAAAGTCACTAATAGCGGAGAACAAACAAAGAGATTATGGTAGGGTACGAAACCACCTCAAAGTTATCCTTTCTGATCGATCTATTCAAGAGTCCGTAGTAAAATAACACGAAGCTATTCTTTCCGTTCAATCTATCATAGAGTTCGTACTAGAATAACACCTTAAGACACAAATCAACCAAAACCCTAATGTCACCTAGATAATCCAATGTCACCTCAAGTATCCGTGGGTATGATTATATGATATGCATCACACAATCTCAGATTCATCTATTCAAACCAACACAAATTACTTCAAAGAGTGCCCCAAAGTTTCTACCGGAGAGTCAAGATGAAAACGTGTGCCAACCCCTATGCATAAGTTCACGAGGTCACGGAACCCGCAAGTTGATCACCAAAACATACATCAAGTGAATCACGTGTTATCCCATTGTCACCACAGATACGCACATGCAAGACATACATCAAGTGTTCTCAAATCCTTAAAGACTCAATCTGATAAGACAACTTCAAAGGGAAAACTCAATCCATTACAAGAGAGTAGAGGGGGAGAAACATCATAAGATCCAACTATAATAGCAAAGCTTGCAATACATCAAGATCGTACCACCTCAAGAACACGAGAGAGAGAGAGATCAAACACATAGCTACTGGTACATACCCTCAGCCCCGAGGGTGAACTAATCCCTCCTCGTCCTGGAGAGCACCGGGATGATGAAGATGGCCACCGGTGAGGGATCCCCCCTCCGGCAGGGTGCCGGAACAGGGCCCCGATTGGTTTTTGGTGGCTACAGAGGCTTGCGGCGGCGGAACTCCCGATCTATTCTGCTCCCCGGTGTTTTTAGGGTATATGGATATATATAGGCGAAAGAAGTCGGTCAGGGAAGCCACGAGGGGCCCACGAGGGTGGGGCGCGCCCAGGGGGGCAGGCGCGCCTCCCTGCCTCGTGGCCACCTCGTTGCTTCCGTAACGTACACTCCAAGTCTCCTGGATTGCTTCCGTTCCAAAAATAACTCTCCCAAAGGTTTCATTCCATTTGGACTCCATTTGATATTCTTTTTTTGCGAAACACTGAAACAAGGGGAAAAAACAGAAACTGGCACTGGGCTCTGGGTTAATAGGTTAGTCCCAAAAATAATATAAAAGTGCATAATAAAGCCCATAAACATCCAAACAGATAATATAATAGCATGGAACAATCAAAAATTATAGATACGTTGGAGACGTATCAGCATCCCCAAGCTTAATTCCTGCTCGTCCTCGAGTAGGTAAATGATAAAAACAGAATTTTTGATGTGGAATGCTACCTAGCATAATTCTCTAAGTAATTCTTTTTATTGTGGCATGAATGTTCAGATCCATAAGATTCAAGACAAAAGTTTAATATTGACATGAAAATAATAATACTTCAAGCATACTAACAAAGCAATCATGTCTTCTCAAAAATAACATGGCCAAAGAAAGTTATCCCTACGAAATCATATAGTCTGGCTATGCTCTATCTTCACCACACAAAGTATTTAAATCATGCACAACCCCGATGACAAGCCAAGCAATTGTTTCATACTTTTAATGTTCTCAAACGTTTTCAATCTTCACGCAATACATGAGCGTGAGCCATGGACATAGCACTATAGGTGGAATAGAATGGTGGTTGTGGAGAAGACAAAAAGGGAGAAGATAGTCTCACATCAATTAGGCGTATCAACGGGCTATGGAGATGCCCATTAATAGATATCAATGTGAGTGAGTAGGGATTGCCATGCAATGGATGCACTAGAGCTATAAGTGTATGAAAGCTCAACAAAAGAAACTAAGTGGGTGTGCATCCAACTCGCTTGCTCACGAAGACCTAGGGCATTTTGAGGAAGCCCGTCATTGGAATATACAAGCCAAGTTCTATAATGTAAAATTCCCACTAGTATATGAAAGTGACAACATAGAAGACTCTCTATCATGAAGATCATGGTGCTACTTTGAAGCACAAGTGTGGTAAAAGGATAGTAGCATTGTCCCTTCTCTCTTTTTCTCTCATTTTTTTTGGGCCTTTCTCTTTTTTTTATGGCCTCTTTTTTTTAGTCCGGAGTCTCATTCGACTTGTGGGGGAATCATAGTCTCCATCATCCTTTCCTCACTGGGACAATGCTCTAATAATGATGATCATCACACTTTTATTTACTTACAACTCAAGAATTACAACTCGATACTTAGAACAAAATATGACTCTATATGAATGCCTCCGGCGGTGTACTGGGATGTGCTATGACTCACGAGTGACATGTATGAAAGAATTATGAACGGTGGCTTTGCCACAAATACGATGTCAACTACATGATCATGCAAAGCAATATGACAATGATGGAGTGTGTCATAATAAACGGAGCGGTGAAAAGTTGCATGGCAACATATCTCGGAATGGCTATGGAAATGCCATAATAGGTAGGTATGGTGGCTGTTTTGAGGAAGGTATATGGTGGGTGTATGGTACCGGCAAAAGTTGCGCGGTATTAGAGAGGCTAGCAATGGTGGAAGGGTGAGAGTGCGTATAATCCATGGACTCAACATTAGTCATAAAGAACTCACATACTTATTGCAAAAATTTATTAGTTATCAAAACAAAGTACTACGTGCATGCTTCTAGGGGGGTGGATTGGTAGGAAAAGACCATCGCTCGTCCCCATCCGCCACTCATAAGGAAGGCAATCAATAAATAAATCATGCTCTAACTTCATCACATAACGGTTCACCATACGTGCATGCTACGGGAATCAAAAACTTTAACACAAGTATCTCTCAAATTCACAACTACTCAACTAGCATAACTCTAATATCACCATTTTCATATCTCAAAACAATCATAAAGAATCAAACTTCTCTTAGTATTCAATGCACTTATTATGAAAGTTTTTATTATATCCCTCTTGGATGCCCATCATATTAGGACTAAATTCATAACCAAAACAAATTACCATGATTTTTAGAACTCTCAAAATAATATAAGTGAAGCATGAGAGTTCATCTATTTCTTCAAAATAAAACTACCGTCGTGCTTTAAAAGGATATAAGTGAAGCACTAGAGCAAATGACAAACTACTCCGAAAGATATAAGTGAAGATCAATGAGTAGTTAAATAATTATGTACCTATGTGAAGACTCTCTCCCATTTTAAGAATTTAAGATCTTGATACTTTATTCGAACAGCAAGCAAAACAAAGGAAAATAAAATGATGCTCCAAGCAAAACACATATCATGTGGCGAATAAAAATATAGCTCCAAGTAAAGTTACCGATGAACGAAGACGAAAGAGGGGATGCCATCCGGGGCATACCCAAACTTAGGCTCTTGGTTGTCCTTAAATATTACCTTGGGGTTCCTTGGGCATCCCCAAGCTTAGTCTCTTGCCACTCCTTATTCCATAGTCCATCGAATCTTTACCCAAAACTTGAAAACTTCACAACACAAAACTTAACGAGAAAATCTCGTGAGCTCCGTTAGCGAAAGAAAACAAAACACCACTTCAAGGTACTGTAATGAACTCATTATTTATTTATATTGGTGTTAAACTTACTTTATTCGAACTTCTCTATGGTTTATAAACTCTTTTACTAGCCATAGCCTCATCAAAATAAGCAAACAACACACGAAAAACAGAATCTGTCAAAAACAGAACAGTCTGTAGTAATCTGTAACTAATGCAAACTTCTGGAACTCTAAAAATTCTGCCAAAATAGGAAGACCTAAATAATTTTTTTATTGATCTTCTGCAATTGGAATCAATATTATATCACGTTCTGGTAATTTTTAACAATTGTTTTTGTGAACAGAAAGTTTCTGGAATTTTCAGCAAGATCAAATAACTATCATCCAAGAAGATCCTATAGGTTTAACTTGGCACAAACACTAATAAAAACATAAAACCACATATAACCAGAGGCTAGATAGATTATTTATTATTAAACAGAACCAAAAAGCAAGAAACTAAAATAAAATTGGGTTGCCTCCCAACAAGCGCTATCGTTTAACGCCCCTAGCTAGGCATGATGATTTCAATGATGCTCACCTAAAAGATAAGAATTGAAACATAAAGAGAGCATCATGAAGAATATGACTAGCACATTTAAGTCTAACCCACTTCCTATGCATAGGGATTTTGTGAGCAAACAACTTATGTGAAGAATAATCAACTAGCATAGGAAGGCAAAACAAGCATAACTTTAAAACTTTAAGCATATAGAGAGGAAACTTGGTATTATTGCAATTCCTACAAACATATATTACCCCCTCATAATAATTTTCAGTAGCATCATGAATGAATTCAACAATATAACCAGCACCTAAAGCATTCTTTTCATGATCTACTTGCATAGAAATTTTACTACTCTCCACATAAGCAAATTTATTATCATTCGGAATAGTGGGAGTATCATAAGAAACTCGAATACTATAAATAGTCTCCACATTAAAAGAGTAATGTTCAGAAAAAGGGTAATCATAATAATGACAAGTTGTATAAATATAATCATCACTACTTTTTATGGCATAAGTTTCATCACAATAATCATCATAAGTAGCAACTTTGTTCTCATCATAATCAATTGAAACCTCTTCCAAGATAGTGGAATCATTACTAAATAAAGTCATGACCTCTCCAAATCCACTTTCATAATTATCATAATAAGATTCAACATCCTACAAAATAGTGGGATCATTACTTCCTAAAGTTTACACTCTTCCAAACCCACTTTCATCAATATAATCATCATAAGTAGGAGGCATGCTATCATCATTATAAATTTGCCTATCAAAACTTGGGAGACTAAAAATATCATCTTCATTAAACGTAGCATCCCCAAGCTTGGGACAAACATTAATTGCAGCAAATATATTCTCAAAAACATCATCTTCATCAAACATAGCATCCCCAAGCTTAGGCCTTTTCATATCATAAGCATAATCACTCTCATCATTAATAGTATGGATAGCACCAGTAGTATAGCAATTATCATCATCACAATGGGTAATAGGAGCAACATCATTTGGGAGAGATACCTTTCTACCTTTGCTTCTCCGTATTTTCTTTTTCTTCTTCACATCATGTGTGGGTTCAATCCTCTTTTTGGAGCTCCTTATTAATGAGATTGGTTGAATAGAAGGCTCCTCCTCGTTGCCTGATTCATCATAAGAAATAATAGGAGAATATTGGGAAGTCTCTTCCCTTTCGTTAGTATTCTCTTCATCTTCTATTTGTTTTCTTTTCTTTATGTAATTGGCAATATAAGGATTTTCAATGCAATTCACCGCACAATACATATAAATTTCTTCTAGATCAATATCGAGGAATTTCTCGAGGTTATATTCTAGAATAAACTTAGTTTGACGTTTCAATTCTTCATAACCCAAAAGCAGACTAAGTTCATTATGATGTGCAAGGGAAATCAAGTCATCACAATTTTTGGACACGATTCGATCATGGAACAATTCGCATTTGATATTTAAATGACCATGTTCATTGCAAAGTTCACAAGTATGGCTAAGATATTTTAAATTTTCAGCACTAACATTTAGCCTCTCTTGCAACCATTTAGTTTCTAAGTACTTGTGCCTCTTACAAAATCTATCTTCCCTTTTTGGTATGTATTTGCAAACTCTATGCACTCCACAAAAATCGACATGCTTATAAGAGATATTTTCATCATGACTAGTGCAATCATCATTAGTACCATGGATATTCAAGGAGTTCATACTAACAACATTGCAATCATGCTCGTCATTCAAAGATTTAGTGCCAAACATTTTAATGCATTCTTCTTCTAACACTTTGGCACAATTTTCCTTTCCATCATACTCACGAAAGATATTAAAAAGATGAAGCGTATGAGACAAACTCAATTCCATTTTTTGTAGTTTTTTTTATAAACTAAACTAGTGATAAAACAAGAAACTAAAAGATTCGATTGCAAGATCTAAAGATATACCTTCAAGCACTCACCTCCCCGGCAACAGCGCCAGAAAAGAGCTTGATGTCTACTACACAACCTTCTTCTTGTAGACGTTGTTGGGCCTCCAAGTGCAGAGGTTTGTAGGACAGTAGCAAATTTCCCTCAAGTGGATGACCTAAGGTTTATCAATCCGTGGGAGGCGTAGGATGAAGATGGTCTCTCTCAAACAACCCTGCAAC
This sequence comes from Triticum aestivum, assembly GCF_018294505.1. NCBI lineage: Eukaryota > Viridiplantae > Streptophyta > Magnoliopsida > Poales > Poaceae > Triticum > Triticum aestivum. The sequence goes on along the minus strand of NC_057796.1, from coordinate 335,294,973 downwards.
CAAATAACAAAGAGTCTCTTGTGTCCCCAACACACCCAATACAATGGTAAATTGTATAGGTGCACTAGTTCGGCGAAGAGATGGTGATACAAGTGCAATATGGATGGTAGATATAGGTTTTTGTAATCTGAAAATATAAAAACAGTAAGGTAGCAAGTGATTAAAGTGAGCACAAACGGTATTGCAATGCGTTGAAACAAGGCCTAGGGTTCATACTTTCACTAGTGCAAGTTCTCTCAACAATAATAACATAATTGGATCATATAACTATCCCTCAACATGCAACAAAGAGTCACTCCATAGTCACTAATAGCGGAGAACAAACGAAGAGATTATGGTAGGGTATGAAACCACCTCAAAGTTATCCTTTTTGGTCGATCTATTCAAGAGTCTGTAGTAAAATAACACGAAGCTATTCTTTCCGTTCAATCTATCATAGAGTTCGTACTAGAATAACACCTTAAGACACAAATCAACCAAAACCCTAATGTCACCTAGACACTCCAATGTCACTTCAAGTATCCGTGGGTATGATTATATGATATGCATCACACAATCTCAGATTCATCTATTCAAACCAACACAAAGTACTTCAAAGAGTGCCCCAAAGTTTCTACCGGAGAGTCAAGACGAAAACGTGTGCCAACCCCTATGCATAAGTTCACAAGGTCACGGAACCCGCAAGTTGATCACCAAAACATACATCAGGTGAATCACGTGATATCCCATTGTCACCACAGATACGCACATGCAAGACATACATCAAGTGTTCCTCAAATCCTTAAAGACTCAATCCGATAAGACAACTTCAAAGGGAAAACTCAATCCATTACAAGAGAGTAGAGGGGGAGAAACATCATAAGATCCAACTATAATAGCAAAGCTCACGATACATCAAGATCGTACCATCTGAAGACCACGAGAGAGAGAGATCAAACACATAGCTACTGGTACATACCCTCAGCCTCGAGGGTGAACTACTCCCTCCTCGTCATGGAGAGCGCCGGGATGATGAAGATGGCCACCGGTGAGGGATCCCCCCCTCCGACAGGGTGCCGGAACAGGGTCCCAATTGGTTTTTGGTGGCTACAGAGGCTTGCGGCGGCGGAACTCCCGATCTATTCTGCTCCCCGATGTTTTAAGGGTATATGGATATATATATATAGGCAAAAGAAGTCGGTCAGGGGAGCCACAAGGGTGGGGGCGCGCCAAGGGGGCAGGCGCGCCTCCCTGCCTCGTGGCCACCTCGTTGCTTCCCTGACGTACACTCCAAGTCTCCTAGATTGCTTCTGTTCCAAAAATAACTCTCCCGAAGGTTTCATTCTGTTTGGACTCCGTTTGATATTCCTTTTCTGCGAAACACTGAAACAAGGGAAAAAACAGAAACTGGCACTGGGCTCCGGGTTAATAGGTTAGTCCCAAAAATAATATAAAAGTGCATAATAAAGCCCATAAACATCCAAAACAGATAATATAGTAGCATGGAACAATCAAAAATTATAGATACGTTGGAGACGTATTATTTACCACAGACCTTCGGGTCCATAGTTATTAGCTAGATGGCTCCTTCTCTCTCTTTGGATCTCAATACAAAGTTCTCCTCCATCTTCTTGGAGATCTATTCGATGTAACTCTTTTTGCGGTGTGTTTGCCGAGATCCGATGAATTGTGGGTTTATAATCAAGATTATCTATGAACAATATTTGAATCTTCTCTGAATTCTTTTATGTATGATTGGTTATCTTTGCAAGTCTCTTCGAATTATCAGTTTGGTTTGGCCTACTAGATTGATCTTTCTTGCAATGGGAGAAGTGCTTAGCTTTGGGTTCAATCTTGCGGTGTCCTTTCCCAGTGACAGTTGGGGAAACGACACGTATTGTATTGTTGCCATCGAGGATAAAAAGATGGGTTTTATATCATATTGCTTGAGTTTATCCCTCTACATCATGTCATCTTACCTAATGCGTTACTCTGTTCTTATGAACTTAATACTCTAGATGCATGCTGGATAGCGGTCGATGTGTGGTGTAATAGTAGTAGATGCAGGCAGGAGTCGGTCTACTTGTTGCGGACGTGATGCCTATATACATGATCATTGCCTTAGATATCATCATAACTATGCACTATTCTATCAATTGCTCGGTAGTAATTTGTTCACCCACCGTAATACATGCTATCTTGAGAGAAGCCACTAGTGAAACCTATGGCCCCCGGGTCTATTTTCCATGATAGTAATCTTCCGTCAACTAGCTATTTCTATCGCCGTTTATTTTGCAATCTTTACTTGTCAATCTATACAACAAAAATACCAAAAATATTTATCTTATTATCTTTATCAGATCCCACTTTTGCAAGTGGCCGTGAAGGGATCGACAACCCCTTTATCGCGTTGGTTACAAGGTTCTTAATTGTTTGTGCAGGTATTAGGGATTTGCGTGTAGTCTCCTACTGGATTGATACATTGGTTCTCAAAAACTGAGGGAAATACTTACGCTACTTTGCTGCATCACCCTTTCCTCTTCAAGGGAAAACCAATGCATTCTCAAGAGGTAGCAGTGGACTACTCCCTCCTCATCATGGTGGTCGTCGAGATGATGAAGATGGCCACCAGTGATGATTTCCCCCTCCGACAGGGTGCCAGAACATGGTCTAGATTGGTTCTTCATGGCTACAGAGGCTTGCGGTGGTGGAACTTCTGATCTAGGGTTATTTCTGTTTTTTTTTTGTATTTATAGGATTTTTTGGCGTCGGTCTCACGCTAAGATGGGCCTCGAGGTGACCACAACCCACTAGGACGAGCCAGGCCCCCTGGCGCGTCCTGGTGTCTTGTGGAGCCCTCGTGGCTCTTCTGGCCCATCCCACGAAGCTTCTAGTGCCTCTTTTCTTCCAAAAAATCATCAAAAAGTTTCGCTGCATTTGGAGAACTTTGATTTCAGCACAAAAAACAACACCACGGTAGTTCTGCTGAAAACAACGTCGGTCCGGTTAGTTCCATTGAAATCATACCAAAACTGTCGTGGAATTGTCACGGCAGATGTCCTAGTGTGAGGACTTAGTCGTGAGGCCAACGCATCTATGTGGTAGCTTGAGAGGGGTTGAGCGAAATCGAGAAACACAACACAAGACAAGGGTTTAGACAGCTTTGGGCCCCGGGAAACATCATCCGGTAACAACCCTACATGTTGTTTGTGGCTAGGTCTCATTATCATCACGAAGGAGTCGCCGTAAACCGGCTCTCCCAGTTATGTCTAGCCCTAAGATTGTTTCTTCTTGCTTGTCCCTCTTTGGGGAGCCCTGCCCCTCCTTATATAAGTTGAAGGGGCGGGTTACATGTAGAGTCCAACTCGGACTTAAGACTTAACTATTCTGACTTCTCTTCATGGGCTTCTTAACATCTTGGGCTTCATAATGTCTCGGGCTTCATAACGTCTCGGATTCATAACCCCTGGCAACCCAGTTATCACTGTCTGCCGGGTTATGACTGGTGTCGATTTATGATGGTCTGCCGGTTTATGACTGGTACCGGTTTATGATGGTCTGCCGGTTTATGATGGTCTGCCGGTTTATGATTGTCTGCTGAGTTATCATCTGACTTAACTCCTGCCGGGTTATCAACCTGCCGGTTTACCGTCTGGGTTAACTGTCTGTCTTAACTATCTGTCTTAACTGTCAGCCAGTTTACCAAGTCCCAGCCGGGTTATAACTCCGGCCGGATCATACCGCGGGGTATATCCCCGACATTAGCCCCCAGTTTAATTTGGATTTATCCATGTTAAACTGATCCTGATCATCCTTAAGTCCTTGTCATTTCCTCCTTCTAGAAAATCCGGGTCAATAGGCCAGCTTCATAATCAATTTGCTGACATTGGTTTGTCACGGAGAAATATTGTGAAGAATAATTCCTTTGACTCAGCTCCCAATGCTTAACAAAAATATTGGTCTTTGAAATACTCATGTGATCCTCAGCCGGTTTAAGAATGTAGAACTTGCCGGTTTATCATTGCAAAACTTGTCGGTTTATAAATATTGATGGCACCGGGTCATAATTGTAGTTAACATCAAGCTTGAAAATATACCTCCTTTGTATGCATATCACTTGTAGCCCCCAAGTCTTAAGAAGGGAGCGTAGTAACTGCTTAAGACTTGCTTCAATATAAATGTTACAATCTTGAAGAAATCCAGTTTGTTCATCTCAATCACTGGTCATAAACTGAGTATTCCATATATGTAGCCCCCAAGTGCCGGGTTGTCATGCTTGCAGCCACCTGGGACTTGTAATTTCCTGATGCTCATAAAAACTTCAACCAGTGTAGCCCCCAAGGGCCGGGTCATTATGCAAATAATGAGCAGGGACTTTGAAAATATGATCATGTAGACTTTAACAGCAACGTGTAGCCCCCAAGGGCCGGTTTAGTAAGATAATACTGAGCTGGGACTTTATGTATACTTCATTGAAAATAACATCATATGATGTAACTCTCATCACGGGGCTTGAACCCACGTCCACAAGGTTAAGAGCTTTGTGCTTTACCAACTGAGCAATGAATCTTTCAATATAATGGATTAAAACTTGTGTACCTTGAATTTTGACAGGAGCAATTGGTAGCCCCCAAGGGCCAGCCCATTACAATGTGATGAGTCGGATCTTCAATAAGGTGATGAAACAATGACTTTGCATTAGCCCCCAAGTGCCATGGTGCATGCTGGCAGTGACATGGGACTTGCATATTTGATGTAATCTCAATTTGAATAATGTAGCCCCCAAGTGCCGGGTCGTAAACCTGCAGCGACTCGGGACTATTCCTTTGTAGAATAAATCATACCCATTGATAAAATAATATCCATTGCGCTGAAGCGACTTTGAAAACCTCAACCATAAATTGGTTATTGATAACCATAATAAAAATCCAACCATGTTGGCTATTTAAAGACTTGAATAATATACCCAATGATTTATAAGCGCATGATTCCACTGGCGCAATCCAAATATATATACTGGCGACTTATGGTCCAAAGCCAGTCCGGGTTAATAAACACCGGATAATTTATCATCATATACTAGCTACTTATAGTCGAAAACCAGGCCGGGTTAATAAACACCGATGATTTATAATCATGCTTTATTCAACCTGTTTCTGTGACATTGAATCACATTGTTGGTTTACCAACTTTTTGTAGTAAGGGTGATAACCCAAATTTTGAGTACTGATAACTCCTTTCATACTGTGCCGGTTTATGATAAAACCATACCGGGTTGTGATAAACAATGGTTTATCCATATTCAATACTGGCGACTTATAGTCGAAACCAGACCGGGTTAATAAACGCCGGATTATAAGTGATCATGTACTGACAACTTTGTAGTTGAAAGCCGAACCGGGTCAATGAACGCCGGTTTATCAAAAACATCATAAATCTCATCAAAGGAGAAAAAACTTGGCAAATAAAAGCATATGAAAACTTGTAGTCGAGGCTTTTCACAGGCTGCCAGGCCCCAAATTCGAGGCTTTTCATGGGCTGCCAGGACACTGAGTTAAACCATTTCACAAAGCCTTTTAAGATGGTCCTCAATCCTTAACCAATCGTCATTTTAACTTTGACAAGTTCAGGGTCTTATGAGATTGACTTGTCGAAGTTCGGCGGGTCATACCAGGTTTACCTGGACGGAGTGACTTACTTAAAAAGGCAGGCTAACCCGGGGTTTTAGGTGTATACACCAGGCTTCAAGCCGTGGCTTGATAGCCTATTACAAGTGTAGATTCTTTGTTCATTGTGATAGCAAAGAATCCCCAAGCAATATTTTGAGCTGTGCTCAGTGGGTGCCTATGTTTGAGTTTGTGCTTTTGCAACACTCTCTTTGGCCCCTAAGTAATTTTCTTTTGGCCTTGAGCCGATCAAGAGGTGTAGCTATGGTTCTAATATGACCAAGCCCCCAAGTGATTTCCCTGGTGGCCTTGCGCCGATCAAGAGGTGTAGCTATGGTTCGAATACGACCAAGCCCCCAAGTGATCAATAATATGATAAGCCAATAAAGGCAGGATACCCATGTTTGAACCGCGCATCATGGCAACAGGTCCTCTTCGGCAACCTTTATTTTTTGCAAGAGATAAATTCTTCTTGAACCGGGATTTTGAACCGGACATTGAGAGCGTCACAGCTTTGCAAGAGATAGTTTCCTCTTAAACCAGATTTGAACCAGATACTAAGGGCTTCAGCGCTGTGTGGGAAACAGAATTTCCCTTAAACCGGAAGCATCATTGCGAACCAGAATATTTCTGACGACTTTGAATTTTTTATCAATATAAAAGTAGCCTCCGGGACCGGGTTATCTTTCCCTCCATCGTCCTGGGGTTCTTGAACTTGCTTAAACTAGCAAGATTTGCTGAGTCATGTCATCGTAGCCCCCGAGTCTTAAGACGACTCGACGAGTTGTCTTGAGATTCTCCGTATTTGACCATAGCAGAAGGTATATATTATTGGTGTTGATAACGTAACGTGAATCCACATAAGGTTGAGGTGACTGCGGCGGGTTATAAATGATCTCGTATGAGCCGTGTCAGCAACTCGGCCAATGGTTCCTTCCAACTGGCTGTTTTGAAGTTTAACCAAACTGTAGTGGCAGCGACTTGTGTGCATGTCCATTGAGCCATCCAACGTAGACGGCGGCTGAATGATAATTTGCCTCCAATTTGTTGAAAGAAAAACCGGGCTACCCAAGCAGTGACTTGCTCATACTCAATAAATAGCTCATGCAGACAGGTGAGGCCCGGTGTGTTGATGTAGACCGGACCGCAAGGGCGGTAGCGTAAGCACTCCCGTTGAGCACGACAGCACGGATAAATGTAGTGCAAAATGACGATGCTATGCACTCCATATCCGTGATATAACTCCACTTCGGTGGTGAATAATTGTCCTGATGTATTTCGATGACAGATGATCTTGTCGTCTCTGCGATGATCATGGAAAAAAATATTAAAGGCAGGATAATTGTTCTAGGAGGAATTTAAAATACATTGAGAAAATAAATAAGGTGGATAGCACCTGATATTTTCTTGGGACGTCGAGCCAGTCATGTACGTCATTGGTTTTCCAACTAATCTGAATTTTACTCTCTCTTTTTTCACTGCTGTTCGGGCCTCCCAACGCGTATCTCCTCGTACGTTTGCTCCGAACCATCGAGCAGTACTCCTTTGGATGTACTCCATTAATCCGGTGCCCCGTTGAATGGTTGCCTGGTGGTCAGATGGTTGTCTTCCTTTGGATGTTTGTACGTGGATCAGATTGGCCTTTGTGATAATTGTGTCCTTTTTATTTTTGGTGATAAGCCTTCTTGGAAACCACAGCAACGTTGCTGTTCCTTGGCACCTCCTCTACTCTTTTTTACTTCAGGTTTGAAGAGTCCAGCGGACCTCTCTGTTCTCTCCTTCAGCGCGGCCTGCTGAGATGGTGTTTGGAGAACGGACGGCCACTGCAATTCTTCCAATGAAACGATGTGGACGCTGGCGAAGATGTCTTTGTGCAAATCGGCTGGATGGTTTTGAGTGCATGTGTGTAGAAGGTGACTTGCAAATTGACAGCAGTGACGTAGCGGACGTTTGCGTCCATCTTGGCAGATTGCACAGGAGCCGATCACCGCTGCTTACATACGAGTTTGAATCAGTTGCAGGAAACCTGTCCGTCTTGGCAACTTACGGTGGCTCATCATCAGCGGCATAAAGCGGCTGGGCGGTTTAGAAGCGAGACGGCCGCACGGAAGCACGTGGTCGCACGGGCGGTTCATTACAGGCGCGCGGCCGCACAGGAGCACGTGGAAAAACCGGACGCCGGGGGCGCACCAGGGCGGCCGAACCCGATGCTGCTGCTTGCGGGTAGTGGCAGAAGCGTAACCTGGCGGAGGCTCAAGACGAAGGCGGCGTGCATTCGGTCTTATTGTTGTTAGCCTTCAAACGAGCCATGGCAGAACGCAAAAACGCCGGCGACTCAGAAGTGGAAGCAAGCAACAGCGCAGGCGGCTCAAGGCCGTAGTGGTGCGGCGGCTCACCGCAAGGATGAGGTGGCGGTGGAGGTGCGCGATAATGCGAGGCGACTCGGCCGTGTGAGGAGGCGTCTGAAGCGTGTTGACTCGGGAGGGAACAGCTCGAAGCTTGTTCCGGTGGTTTGGCATAAACAGGGCGGAGCTGGCGATTTGAGCGGCTCGGAAGGCCGGGTAACGCCACATCGGCGGGTCAGCGCCCGGCGGTTTGACGGAAGCTGGTCGAGCGGCGGGTCAGCGCCCGGCGGTTTGACGGAAGCAGGACCGGGCTGAGCAGTGGAGGCGGCCACAGCAACTCGGCGGTTTACGGTGACTCACGGGCAGGGCCTTGGCGGGTCGACGTGCGGCGGCAACCCACGGCGTGGTGAAGGGGAGGGACGAGCCGGCGGCGGTTGAAGTAGAAGCCGTGGCAGCGCGGCCGCGGCCAGTGGTGAAGGCGGCTTGGAGGGCGTTTCCAGGCCGGAGCAAGGCGTGGCGATGGAGGCTCCCAACGGACGCGGGCGACTCAAGGTCAGAGCGAGAGACAGCGACGGCGGCGGTCGGCGACTTAGCGTGAATTGCACGGATTGTAAACCGGCAGAGGGCGCTCGGAGCGGCAAGCCGGAGCCGGGTTGGAGTGCGTCAGCAATGACTCGGGGACGTGCTCTAGGCGACCATGGCGGCGGCGACTCTCCGGAATAACACGCGAATCGGTTTGAGGCAACACCAGGGATGGAGGCGGTTCACTGGCGCGGCCATGGCAGGAGCGTGACGGCGCGAGATGAGGCCGAGGGCAACTCGGAGTGAAGTCGCAGAGTCGAAGGTGATTTGGATCGGGCTGGCTCCTTGGCGAGTTAGGCGATGACTGTGGCGTTTTGGAGTAGTAATTTTGGAGCAGAAACCACGGCGACGGAGGTGGGCTGAAGCGGAGTCGAAGCCTCGAGGCCGTACCAGCGGTCACGGGCTGTCGGCGGAGGCAAAGGCCGGCTACCAGCTGGCTACGAGGCAAGGTCAACAACGCGGCGGGTCAACGGAGGAGCCCAAATCTGAGTACAACTTGCTCTCGGGTCGTGGCCCTTCCTCCGTTTTTCCCCTTTTTTTAAACCGGACAAGTAGCAGCAGTTGATTTATGCCAATTAGTCTCAGATTAGTCCCAGCAGCTAACATCGATCTGTTGACTTGACCGATCGCCACAAACACGTGCGGCGGCGCATAAGCTGAAACCCTAGTTTCTTTTGCATCTGAATTTTGTATATGCCACCGCTAAAAACTTCTTTGATCTTGACGGATCAACCTGTAGTTGATATGAATCCTTCCATGCTGAATCTTTCTTCACCCAAAAACTTTGCGAACTTCTCAGTCCCTTGGAGAGATCCCTTCAAGGACTCAACACCACCGTGCGCTTGCCCCACGGTGGGCGCCAACTGTCGTGGAATTGTCACGGCAGATGTCCTAGTGTGAGGACTTAGTCGTGAGGCCAACGCATCTATGTGGTAGCTTGAGAGGGGTTGAGCGGAATCGAGAAACACAACACAAGGCAAGGGTTTAGACAGCTTCGGGCCCCGGGAAACATCATCCGGTAACAACCCTACATGTTGTTTGTGGCTAGGTCTCATTATCATCATGAGGGAGTCGTCGTAAACCGGCTCTCCCAGTTATGTCTAGCCCTAAGATTGTTTCTTCTTGCTTGTCACTCTTTGGGGAGCCGTGCCCCTCCTTATATAAGTTGAAGGGGCGGGTTACATGTAGAGTCCAACTCGGACTTAAGACTTAACTATTCTAACTTCTCTTCATGGGCTTCTTAACATCTTGGGCTTCATAACGTCTCGGGCTTCATAACCCTTGGCAACCCAGTTATCACTGTCTGCCGGGTTATTACTGGTGCCGGTTTATGATGGTCTGCCGGTTTATGACTGGTGTCGGTTTATGTTGGTCTGCCGATTTATGATGGTCTGCCAGTTTATTATTGTCTGCTGAGTTATCATCTAACTTAACTCCTGCCGGTTTATCGTCTGGGTTAACTGTCTGTCTTAACTATCTGTCTTAACTGTCAGCCGGTTTACCAAGTCCCAGCCGGGTTATAACTCCGTCCGGATCATACCGTGGGGGTATATCCCCGACAAAAACCATATAAAATTGTTGTAAACATGGCATGAATACTTCATAAATTATAGATACGCTGGAGACGTATCAGCATCCCCAAGTTTAACTCATGTATGTGAAAGTTCTCTTCTTTATACTAATCATTCATGAATTGCTTATATGACCAATATTGTGATTGTCGAGCTTCAAAAGACTTCACTTTCTAAACCCAATTTGAAGCTACTACTAGGCATGATATCAATATATAATTTCAACTTCATGATATTCAATTCATTCAACAATTTACTCATATGATATAAGTGAAGCACAAGAGTAAATGACAAGCTATTCCAAAAAGATATTAGTGAAGATCAAGCGAGTAGTTAAGTAAATGGGTAGCCATTTGAGGACTCTCTCTTATTTAAGAAACTTTAAGATCTAAGTATTTTATTAATCAGCAAGCGAAACAAAATAAAATGACATTCCAACAATAGCACACATCATGTGAATAAGCAAAAACTTAGGCAAAACCGATACTAACCGATAATTGTTGATGAAGAAAGGTGGGATGCCTACCGGGGCATCCCCAAGCTTAGATGCTTGAGACTTCTTGAAATATTATCTTGGGATGCCTTGGGCATCCCCAAGCTTGAGCTTTTGTGTATCCTTAATTCCTTTTATATCACAGTTTCCCTAAATCTTAAAAACTTCATCCGCACAAAACTCAACAAGAACTCGTGAGATAAGTTAGTATAAATCAATGCAATAACCTTATCATTCTAAACTGTAGCAAATCACTAAAATTATTATTTAACATTGCATACTAAATTCCTCTGCATATTTAATACTCCTATCCTCAAATAGAATCATTAAACAAGCAAGCATATGCAAACAATGCAAACATAACGGCAATCTGTCAAAACAGGGCATTCTGTAAAGGATGCAAGAAGATTCATACTTCTTTAACTCCAACAATTCTGAAAAAATACTACACTGTAGAAAATTTATCATAGCTTATTGTGTAAAAAATTCAAGATTTTATCACGGTCTGACATTTTTTAACAATTCAGACAATGATAGAAAATTTTGTGTTTCCAAAACAACAACATATAGACTTGCAAAATAAGCATGGTAAAGGCTATCCTTGACATTTTTATTGAAGTAAAAGATACAAAACATTATTCTAAATAACATAAAGCAAATAAAAACAAAATAAAATGATGCTCCAAGCAAAACTCATATGACGTGACGAATGAAAATATAGCTCCAAGTGAGGTTACCGATAATGTTGGAGACGAATGAGGAGATGCCTTCCGGGGCATCCCCAAGCTTAGTTGCTTGGATATTCCTTAAATATTACCTTGGGGTGCCTTGGGCAACCCCAAGCTTAGGATCTTGCCACTCCTTATTCTCCTCATATCGACATCTCACCCAAAACTTGAAAACTTCAATCACACAAAACTTAACAGAACTTCGTGAGATAGGTTAGTATGATAAACACAAATTCACTTTGGTACTATCAAAGACAAGATTAATAATTGTTCTCACACAATGCCTACTGTACCTTATCATTTCCACAGTTTATATTGAGCAATATAAGCCATAAAAACTAGGAAACAAGCAAACTATGGATTGAAAACAGAATCTATCAAAAACAGAACAGTCTATAATGATCTGGACAATGAACATACTTATGTAAATCCAAAAATTCTGAAAAATGAGGACAACATAGGCAATTTGTATATCAATCATCTGTAAAAAAACAGAATATTTAAACAATTCTGTTACTGGAAGCAAAAGTTTCTGTTTTTGCACAGAATCAAGTCAACTATCATCCACACTATCCCAAAGGCTTTACTTGGTACTTTATTGAAACAAAAGATATAAAGCATGATTATTCCAATAGCTTAATCATGTGAACACACAAAAATACTAGGCATAAGTGTTGGGTTGTTTCCCAACAAGCACTTTCCTTTAATGCTTTTTTAGCTAAGCATGATGATTTCAATGATGCTCGCATGAGAAGTAGAGAATTAAAACATAAAAGAGCATCATGAAGCATATGACTAGCACATTTAAGTCTAACCCACTTCGTATGCATAGGGATTTTGTGAGCAAACAATTTATGGGAGCAAGAATCAACTAGCATAGGAAGGCAAAACAAGCATAACTTCAAGATTTTCAACACATAAAGAGGAAACTTGATATTATTGAGATATGTAAAAGTATATGTTCCTCTCTCATAGTATTTTTCAGTAGCACCATGAATGAATTTGACAATATAGCTATCACATAAAGCATTCTTTTCATGATCCACAAGCATAATTTTTTTACTACTCTCCACATAGGCAATTTTCTTCTCATTCAAAATAGTGGGAACAAACTCAACAAAATAACTATCATATGATACTTGATTGGCATAATCAATTTGAGCACTAAAATTATGACGACAAGTTTCATGGTTATCATTATTCTTCATAGCATACATGGCATCACAATAATCATCATATATAGCAACTTGATTGTCAAAATCAATTGAAACCTCTTCCAAAATAGTGGATTCATCACTAAATAAAGTCATGACCTCTCCAAATCCACTTCCATAATTATTACAATAAGATTAAACACCCTCCAAAATAGTGGGATCATTAATTCCTAGAGTTGACACTCTCCCAAACCCACTTTCATCAATATAATCATCATAAATAGGAGGCATGCTTTCATCATAATAAATTTTCTCATCAAAACTTGGGGGACTACAAATATCATCTTCATCAAACATAGCATCCCCAAGCTTATGGCTTTACATGTCACTAGCATCATGGATATTCAAAGAATTCATACTAACAATGTTGCAATCATGCTCATCATTCATGGGTTTTGTGCCAAACATTTTATCGAATTCTTCTTCTATCAATTGAGCACAATTTTCTGATCCATCATTTTCAAGAAATACATGATAAAGATGAATAATATGAGGCCACCTCAATTCCATTTTTTTGTAGTTTTCTTTTATAAACCAAACTATTGATAAACAAGAAACAAAAAGATTCAATTGCAATATCTAAAGATATACCTTCAAGCACTCACCTCCCCGGCAATGGCGCCAGAAAAGAGCTTAATGTCTACTACGCAACTTATTCTTGTAGACTCGTGTTGGGCCTCCAAGCGCAGAGTTTTGTAGGATAGTAGCAATTTTCCCTCAAGTGGATGACCTAAGGTTTATCAATCTGTGGGAGGCGTAGGATGAAGATGGTCTCTCCCAAACAACCCTGCAACCAAATAATAAAAAGTCTCTTGTGTCCCCAACACACCAAATACAATGGTAAATTGTATAGGTGCACTAGTTCGGCGAAGAGATGGTGATAAAAGCGTAGTGATAATAGTAGATATTGATTTTTTTGTAATAGTAACAATAAAAAACAGCAAGGTAATGAGTAACAAAAGTGAGCACAAACGGTATTGTAATGCTTGAAAATGAGTCCTAGGGTCCGTACTTTCGCTAGTGCAATCTCTCAACAATGCTAATATAATTGGATCGCGTAACAATCCCTCAACGTGCGATGAAGAATCACTCCAAACTTCCTATCTAGCGGAGAACATAAGAAGAAATTGTTTATAGGGTATGAAACCACCTCAAAGTTATCCTTTCCGATCGATCTATTTAAGAGTTCGTACTAAAATAACAACAAGTTATCCTTTCCGATCGATCTATCCAAGAGTTCGTAAAATAACACCATATGATACACATCAACCAACTCTAATATCGCCTAGATACTCCAATGTCACCACGAGTATCCGTGAGTTGATTATACGATATGCATCAAACAATTTCAGATTCATAATACTCAATCCAACACAAAGAACTTCAAAGAGTGCCCCAAGATTTCCACCGAAGAAACAAAGACGAGAATGTGCATCAACCCCCATGCATAGATTACCCTAGTGTCACCTCGGGAATCCGCGAGTTGAGTGCCAAAACAAATATAAAGTGAATCAATATGATACCCCATTGTCACCACATGTATTCATAGCAAGACATACATCAAGTGCTATCAAATCCATAAAAGCATTCAATCCGATAAAACGAAATCTCAAAGGGAAAACTCAATTCATCACAACAAGATAGAGAGGGGAAAACACCATATGATCCAACTATATTAACAAAGCTCACGATACATCAAGATCGTGCCAACTCAAGAACACAAGAGAGCGAGAGAGAGATTAAACACATAGCTACTGGTACAAACCCTCAGCCTCGAGGGTGGACTACTCCCTCCTCATCATGGTGGTCACCGGGATGATGAAGATGGCCACCGGTGATGACTTCCCCCTTCGACAGGGTGCCAGAACAGGGTCTAGATTGGTTTTTCGTGGCTACAGAGGCTTGCGGCAGCGTAACTTCTGATCTAGGGTTTTCTGGGGGTTTATGTATTTATAGGATTTTTTGGCGTTGGCCTGACGCTAAGATGGGCCTCGAGGTGACCACAACTCACCAGGACGAGCCAGCCCCCCTGGCACGCCATGGTGTCTTGTGGGACCCTTGTGGCTCTTTTGGCCCTCCCGCGAAGCTTCTAGTGCCTCTTTTCTTCCAAAAAAATCATCAAAAAGTTTCGCTGCATTTGGAGAACTTGATTTCTGCACAAAAAACAACACCACGGTAGTTCTGCTGAAAACAACATTAGTCCAGGTTAGTTCCATTCAAATCATACCAAAACCATATAAAATTGTTGTAAACATGGCATGAATACTTCATAAATTATAGATACGTTGGAGACGTATCACACATATGCTCTCCAATTGCGACATTCTCTTCATATTAGATTCAATGATTCCTCTTGCTCGAGTGTCAGTGACTGGTCTCCTGGAAGAAGAGGAAGGTTCTTCATTATTCTGGAGCTTAGTGTGATGGTTCATACGAGCAAACCCTGTACAATGAAGAGAGATCCACCTCTTGCTTGGTTTTTGGCTCATATTCTAGCTCGGACAGTCAGCTATAAAGTGACTGTATAGCTTGCAATTGAAGCACTTCATTTCCTTCAGAGGCAATCTCTTTGAGGAGTTGGATGATTCTTCTTCATCTGCGTTTGATAGAGTTAGATTTTCCATCATTGGTTATTCCGTCTTTCCGTGAGCATTTCAAGTTCCCTTGTGATTGAGTGTTGATTTTCAACATCTTTCTTCATCTTGAGGGCTACCATAATGTGAGAGAATTTCTCCTTCACTTTCTGAAGAAGTATCTGGTTGACCATTTTCCAAATCCATCTTTTCTTCATGTATTGTTAACATCATCATGACCTCGACATAGTGAAGATCTTCAAAGTCTGGTCTTTGCTTGGTTTCGGTGATGATTGGATTAAAGGAAGCATCAAGAGCACTGAGCAACTTGTTAACCACATCTCTATCAGTGATATCAGTGTCGGCGTTCTGGGAACGGGGGTCCCCAGACTTGCCTGCCTGCGGCCCACGGCGTTGTTGTGCTAGCAGGCCTGTACGGCCCATCTTCATCAACAAGGCATCCAAGACCCTCGCGAGGGGCCAAGCCTCGCGAGGCGGACGACACAAGACCTCCTCAGGAGCAACCTCGCCAGGTTGGCTTGCGAGGGGCGGAGAGATCAAGGCGAGGGAAACCTCGTCAGGTTCTCGTGACGTGAGCCATGACGATCGAGACCAGGCGGGCGCCAAGCAGGCGCCAGCGCGCGCAGCATCCTTATTTCCCCTTTGGTGCTAAGGGGGCAATCGCAGGCGCAGAGTACCGAGGCATCAAGCAAAGGTTTCCATATCAGTGCAACGAGACCAAGACCAGCAGGACGGCGAGACAGAGGTCACCATGGAGCCCAAGGCGGCGTCACCACCAGAGCCTTTTGCAGGCGAAGACTACTTTTGTCAGGATAAGTTGTACTAGTTGTCCCCTTTCGAATTGGCCATTGTTGGCTCCCTTCCCGCTCAATATTTGGGGAGAGGACCTGGGCCTATATAAGTAGAACTAGCCACCACCATAGTGGACCTCTGACCTAGATCCGAACTCATTCGGAGGCATCCAATCCTTAGCCACACACCGAGCACAAGAACACCTCTACTTCAGGAGGCTGTTCTTCCCCTTGTACTGTTCATCATCAGCCCGAGAGGCAATCCACCACCACCACACTGGAGTAGGGTGTTACACCACAACGGTGGCCCGAACCAATATAAATCTTGTGTCTTTTGTGTTGTGAGTTCGTCGAGTTCGTCCGCGAGATCTTAGCAAACCTAGGGCGTGGATCGGTAGGAGGGAAAGAACTTCGCGCGCACCCCAGAGTTCGAACCTTAAGTGTTTTGCCGGAACCCGTGATCCGACAATCAGTAACTCCTCTTTGCCTTTCAACAATGTTTGTAAGTCGATTAGTGTGTTCCATGGCACTTTCCTTTCGACGACTTTGGATGTTGGCAAACATGGCACGAAGCATATCAGTGTGGGATTCTGTTTGGAGGACTATTCCTTCATGAACATTTTAATGGCATCCTAGATTTGCTTAGCAGTTTCAATGTCTCTGAACCGAATGAACATTCCTCTTGGTAGGCTGGCGCATATGATATCTTTCGCGTGTGCGTTCTGATGAATGATAGCTTCATCTTCGGGAGTGGGTCTTTCTGGATGTTGAGTTGCATATCCATTATCCACAATCTGTCATAGCTTAGTACTCATAGCTTGAAGTCTGGTTTTCATTCTTCCTTGCCAATGTACATAGTCATTTTCATCGAAGATAGGAAATCTTCCAGAGTGCGAGGATCTACCTGCGTACGACATACTCAAAATTCCAAGGATGTTAGACCTATAATAAACAAAGACAGTGATGCATGCTTTGATACCAATTGTAGGGACCGAGAGTATATCGACCAGAGGACATGCGAAAGATAAAAGATCAATGAGTGAACAAATACATGATCAACATAGAGCATGAAAGATACTTCCTAAATGAGATACAGAGTAAATAGAATGAACTAGGGGTGCTCGATGGCGACAAGTGTATTTGGTAGGCCAGTTCATCCTTCTGCCAAAGGACTACGCCTGGTTGGAGGGACTTGTGATTGAACACAGGAGCAAACCTATCTCCGTCATATTCTCCTTCAACTAGGAGCTGATTAGACTCTAGTTGATTTCACTCGTGGTAGATGCTTGTCAGCGATCTCCAAACTTTTGACAGACTTCTTTCGCAAACCACAATTACTCTTGGTTGCTGAAGATCTTGCTCGGTGAAGACAACAACTCTTCAATCACTCGAGCCGACAACTATCTGTCCAGAGAGTGCGCAGCTCTCAAGAGTAATAGGTACAAGTACTCTGACTCGGAACTAGTGTGATGCTCAACCACCGTCTAAGTTTTGGTTCTTAATTTTCTCTCGGTGGATTTTAAACTCAAATCTCTCAGAGAGGGGATGCTCAATCAATCTTCTAAAAAATCTTAAGCGGAGCAGCGAACAGACAAACGTTGGAGCGGGATGGCTATTTATAGCTGCAGCCTTCCCAGATGGGAAATGACCAGAATGGACATACAGGCCAGCCAATGGCCGAATGACACGAGTCCAACGGTCAGAAACTTGAGCACAACGGTAACATTCCTTGCGAAGGAAGAAATGCTAATTCCTTAGTCCGAAAGATATCTCCTGCAGCATCGAAGAACTACATCTTCTGCTGATATGTAATCATTCCGAAGGAAGAAATGCTAAGGGTTGGGCTAAGCATCACAGGGATCTAAGCTTTGAGAACCTATATCGTTCTTAATAGTACGGAGGTCCTATGACTCAAGAAAGAGGAAGAACAACGAAATGAATGCTATGTCTTCATTTCGCCTTCAGTCTTCTCAGTCAATTCTCTCCGGACGAACACCGAACCAATTGCTTCACATCAACAATAGATTTTAAGGGGTCAACTTCTTCACATCAATCTTCTCGCCTGAACGGCCTCGAGAGATATGACTGTATCTTCTATGCATCTCAAATATCCTTCGGTGAAGTTCCTCAAACTTGGCACTAAAGATGTCATTCTGTTCAGTTCTGCATGGACTATTTCTCTCTGTGTGCACTAGCAAATAAATCAGTCCACGCCTATTTCTGTCAACAATCTCCAAAACGCAAGAGGGCAAGAATTGCACTAACATCCTCGGTCTGAAAGATATCTCTCGCAGTCCAGAAAAACAACATCTCTGACTAGCGAGTAAAATTTTGACCCAGTCTTTCATAGGATCCAGCTAAGCATCACAACAGACAAAAGTCTCGAATACCTATACCCCTCTTAATAGTACAGTGGTCCTATGACTCAAATAATAAAAATAAAAACTACAAAAAAATATTACGTCTTTGCTTCGTCTTCAACCCACTCAACTACAGTCATTCTTCTTCGGACACACACAATGAAAATTGCTTTGCGCCAGCAATATTTTAAAGGGTTCAACTTCCACACACAATCTTCTCGGTATGTTTTCTTCTCGAAGCATATCTCTCTCTTTTCTACAACGCGGATGTTTCTCAGTGAAGTTCTTTGAACTTCATGAAAGAATGTAGCACTCTTCTCGGTACGCCATTGACTATTTCTCTCTGTGTGCACTAGCAACCACATCAGTTGCTTATTGTTTCTAACAACAATCTCCAAAACACAAGGGGGCAAGACATTGCACCAACTCTGACAAAGCAAGATTTTTTTGTTTTGTTTGAGATAAAGAACAATCGCTATGGTGTTAAAAAGCAAATCCAACCAAATGAGTTGCCCCGCTTGGCAATTCCTACTCAGCACGTGTAGACGTTTATCACCAAACGCGCACCACCAACACTCACTGCACGTGGATATGGGCCAACCCAAGTAGGCATGTTCGCCAACTCCCTATTTCGGTTTGGTATGAACCTTCCCATGCTGTTTTTTTCCTTTTTATCGTCTTTTTTTCTTGTTTTTTTTTGTTTTTCGTTTCAATTTTTTTTATTTTTCGAATTTCATTAAAAAAATCACACCCATATATTTTTTAACATTTATTTAAAATTTGCATTTTATAAATAAGGGAATACTTTTTAAAATTCAGGAACTTTTTTCAAATTAATGAATATATTTTTCAATTCAAGAATATTTTCTAATTTCCTGATTTTTTTCGAAATGCGAGACCATTTTTTGAAATTTATATCTTTTTTAGGTAAACATTTTTTAAGTCTGAGAACATTTTTAAAATTCGGGAATTTTTTCCATATTTGTTTTTTTAATTAGTGAACATTTTATTCTCATAAAAATTCCGAGAATATTTTCCAAATACATGGTTTTTAAAATTATTGAACATTTTCTTAAATCAATAAGATATTTTCAAATTCGTGGGCATTGTTTTTCGAAATTCTGGAATAATGTTTTTTAATCCGGGAACATTTATCAAACTTGTGAACATTTTTAAATTCATTAATATTTTTAAAAATTTGGAACTTTTCTTTTATCCCGAACATTTTTTAAAGAGTCAAAAAACAAAAACAGAAAAGATAAACAAAAAAGAAAATGGGGGCGCCCCATCCCTCCGTGGACCGGGCCAAACAGGGTATGCGATTGCTCGCTACCCGCCGACTCGTCACGCGGGGAAAAGGACCTGCCAAATTTCAAAAAAATAGTGAACATATATTAAAACTTAAGAATATTTTTAAAATTCTTGAACAACTTTTTGAAATGTGAGACCATTTTTTAAAATTTACATCTTTTTTAGGTAAACATTTTTTAAGTCTGAGAACATTTTTAGAATTCGGAAATTTTTTCCATATTTGATTTTTAATTAGTGAATACTTTATTCTCATAAAAAATCCAAGAATATTTTCCAAATTCATGGTTTTAAAATTAGTTAACATTTTCTAAAATCATAAAGATATTTTCAAATTCGTGGGCATTGTTTTTCGAAATTCTGGAATAATTTTTTGTAATCCGGGAACATTTATCAAACTGGTGAACATTTTTAAATTCATGAATATTTTTTAAAATTTGGAACTTTTCTTTTATCCCGAACATTTTTTAAAGAGTCAAAAAACAAAAAAAGAAAAGATAAACAAAAAAGAAAATGGGGGCGCCCCACTCCTCAGTGGGCCGGCCCAAACAGGGTATGCGATTGCTCGCTACCCGCCGACTCATCACGCGGGGAAAAGGACCTGCCAAATCCTATTCGGCGTCTTATGCGTCGAATATAGGGCTAGTTCTTTTGGGTGGCTTAAAAAGTAAGCTGCCTCTACCTAGCTTAAAAAATAAGCCACCCCCAAATTTTTTTGAGACTTCTAAATTAGTTATTACTGAAGCTGACGGAGAACAAACGAATTCTGGTGGTCTGCCTGTTATGCCGTTGGTGGACATGGAGGAATAAATTGAATGTAGGGGACAAAAGCATCCCTTTGCGGAGTCTTGCTGCAGACATCAATCATTGGGCTGTTGATTCTCTTAATCTGTGTGGTAAACCAAGTACGGGCACATCTGTAAAACCAGTGCATGAATGGAGGAAGCCAATGGGCGATCAGCTAAAGATAAAATTTGACGGGGCCTTTTGATGACGGATGGAGCAGGAGGGTGGGGCTTCGTGGTTCGTGACCAGTGTGGGGATGTCAGAGGCCTCATGTGGCGAGCGCACTGCGGGCGGAGGCGGAGGCTTGTCTCGCAGCTCTGCATGCTGCATCGGATTGGGGAATGACAAATGTGGAGGTTGAATCAGATTGTCAGGTTCTGGTAAAGGCGCTACCAGGTACTGAATCGGACCGTGCACCTGAAGGTTTGCTATTTAAGGAGATCCGTCAGTTTGCCTATCTAAATGTTACTAGTATTTCTTTGGCTTTTGCCCCACGGGCATGTAATAATCTTGCGCACGCTCTAGCGGCCTACGGTGCTAGTCACAAGCCTGTCTCGCATGTGTGGTCTGAGGACCTACATGACGATGTAAATGTTTGACGGGCCAGCAGCTTAGCTGAGCCAATTTAAGTATGGAATCGATGTGTTCCATTTAAAAAAATATATATTCCATAACTAGTTTAGAAGCCTCAATAAATAAGAGAGGCGAATTATGAGAAAAGTTGGGGAGGAAGCGGCTTATCTTTTAAGCTGCCAAAAGAACTGACCCATAGGTTATATTGTACGCGGCACACACCCCATTTTATTTTTTCTGTTCGTAAAAACAAAAAATATGTGCTCTACCCCGGATTCGAAACAGGGATCTCCAAGTGAATGCTCGTTGAGCTAACCACCTTACTGCCCTTACCTTCTATGGTAAATTGAAACTTCTTCCCTTATTTCTTCTTATGTCTTTTCCTTTTTTCTATTTCTTTTTCCTTTTGCTTTTTTCCTTTTTCCTTTTTCTTCTTTCTTCTCTTTTTTTCTCTCATTCGAGAAACTTGCTTTCTTCATGATTTTTTTCTACAAAATTTATGAACGTTTTTCAATTTTGGAGGAACTTTTCAAATTCAATGACCTTTTTTCAAATTATGATGAACTTTTTTCAAATTCCATGAACTTTTTTTTCAACTTTGATGAACTTTTTTCCAATTTCGATGAACTTTTTTAAATTCAATGAAATTTTTCCAAAATCGGTGAACTTTTTTCAAACACGATGAACTTTTTTTCAAATTTCTTGAACTTTTATTGAAATTCGATGAACTTTTTCATATTTGATGAACCTTTTCAAATTCCATGAACTTTTTTCCAATTTCTATGAACTATTTTCAAATTCAATGATTTTTTTTAAATCGGTGAACTTTTTTCAAACTTGATGAACTTTTTTTTCGAATTTTGGTGAACTTTTTCCAAATTCCATGAACTTTTATGAAATTTGATGAACTCTTTTCAAATTCAATGAACTTTTTCATATTTGATGAACTTTTTCATTTGTGTGAAATGTGTTTCAAAATTTCTGAACGCTTTTCAGAATTTATGAACCTTATTCCTGGTTCAACTATTTTCTCAGCACGATCTGCAAGCTCTAAAAGAATTTTTTATGTACGAGATTGCTACATGCTCCAACAGTCAAGTACAGCTGCCAATAGTGAAATCTTTTCTGCGACAACATGTAATATACAATCATTTTAGTGTTCCTCTAATTCATTTGCAATCATATACAAATATTCCCTACGTACAAAAAATTTAAAAATTGTACCAACAAGACAGGTATTCTTATTTTCTCTTCAATTCACAGGGATTCCGGCTATTCAAATAGTTCGTTGCCATCTGCCAAATTTTGAAGGTTTTGAAGTAAGTTCTGGAGATGGGAACTTGGTTTTTGTAAAACAAAAATAGTTTTTTTTTGCAGTCTTCTTTTTTTATAACTAACTCTGCCATGCTAAAATGAACTTTCTTCTTGTTATTCTAACTTCTTCAAAAAAAATTCAATAGGATCATCGTGCTAGCTCACATGCTGAAGTGTTATTCCCACTCCAATGTAATATAAGACCTAGCAAATTTGTGTTCAAAGATCAACTTTCTTCTTCTTATTCATGAAAATTAACACTTTTCTGGAGAATTTACTACACATTTATAGTTCATTTTTCCCATTTTATTTAAATTAATGTCAGATTATTTTATTATTTTTTAATCGAACAAAAAACAATAATATATAAGAAAAACAAAGAAACAAGACAATACATAATTTTCATCAACAACCTAAAAGAGACAATAAAAAAATCCCGTGCTGCCATTTTTACCACGAGCGAAGTCAAAGAATAAAGCAGCGACAGCATCCAACGAGCGAACAAGCACGAATCAGCGTCAAACAGAATGAAACAGCTAGAAAGAACGAATGGGCTTCCAACAATGCAGCCCATGAAGAAAGCACGTAGGCGCCGAAACTCGTTACGGGCGCCGAAGGCGCCGACGAGGAGGTCTCTGCCGCCCGGCCTACCTTAGAAAATGTGGGCAAAGATGTGAAGGCTGCTGACCCAAAAACTCTCTATTGGGCCTGGAGATAAAGTGGGCCGAAACCGGCGTCGAGAGCAGTTCGCCCGTTAGCACTCTCTGCCGTCGACCGCAGCGCAGAAGCAAAAGCCCCAATCCCCTCCGCCTCCGCCGCCGTTCTTCTCCGTCCGCCTGCGCTCCAGCCGTGCCCTTCTCGTCGCCACTTACCGACCTCGAGCTCCCCAGCCACCGACAACCGGAGGCGGCGCCATGTCTCAGAACAACCCCTCCCAGCTCCTCCCCTCAGGTGTGCGGAACAACATCGCTTTTTCTCGCAAAGCTTCTTTCGATTCCCCTAGCTGGATAGCTCCATCGTCTAATCTGCTGGGTTCGAGCTCCTGACTCATGGGTTTTGCTTCTTTTCTGTGCGCGTGTCTCCACGCGCGCGCGCGTGCTTGTGCGAACTGGCGCGACGAGCAGAGCTGATCGACCGGTGCATCGGATCCAAGATTTGGGTGATCATGAAGGGAGACAAGGAGCTCGTCGGCACTCTCTGCGGGTTCGACGTCTACGTCAACATGGTCCTCGAGGACGTCACCGAGTAGTAAGTGCAGCCCACCCAAACCCTAAACCCTAGTTTCTTTAGATCGATGCGCGCCAGGTCTTAACCTGGAATCTTGGGTGAAGTCTGTCTTATTTTGAGTTAGTTGTCAGCATATTCTAATTATGCTGATGTGTTCACCTAGTTATGACTTGTTGTACTTACACATATGTTGTAACAGCGTCACATATCTGACCGTAGTGAAAATATGTTAACAATTCGCACCAGATTAGCATGACCCCAGGAGTTCACGTCAATTAACGAACTGGACATCTTCTATCAGTCTATCTGATGGGTCCTGGGCTTGTTGGAGTTTGTGTGTTCCCTCTTGTCTTATACGGAGTAGATTGGAAACCCTCACTATCAGTGTTGATACTTGATACTCCCTCTGTCCCAAAGTAAGTGTCTCACTCAACTTTGTACTAACTCTAGTACAAAGTTGTACTAAAGTTGAGACACTTATTTTCTGACAGAGGGAGTACAACACAAGGTTGCTGTAGTAGATATAAAAAGAGCATTCGTGCAGCTGGTGCATATGTATCTCACACTGACACTTGCTTGACTTCCAAAGATCACAACACAGCTATCCGTTTTCTGATTTAGCATTGTGTTTCATGATTTGCTGATAGAATGAAAATGGATATAGACAAGTGTACTAGAAGGCTGGGAGGGAGTTGTCTACTTAGAATAGAAACTGATATTCCTTTTCGGAGATGCTGGAAGTACTTTTCCACGGATGTTGTGCTAATTCTGCCGTTCATGTCACACTAGTCCACGGATAATGCAGTGAATTTTCAACTTCCATTGATTTCACACTAGTTCATCAAAGATGCTGAGATGGTGGTGCATAATGTCATGTTATTGCAAATTCGTGTTGCAGCTGCAAAAGTAAATAAAATATCATGACTATTAGTATTCTATGCATCTCTGAAGGAAATCATATATAGACCCAGTTTCGTGTGCACCTGATGGCAAGGCAAACATTGAATGCTTGACGCATAATTGAGTATATTTAGCGGAATGCTGGATATTGATGGATCTTCCATTTGCCTAGGCGAAGCTGAGTAGTTGCAAAAAATTTCTAGGTAGTCAATCTGGAAGCCCATTACTTCAAAATGATGTTTACAAGTAGTTCTTTGTTGGCTTCTTACATACTTTTTGTCTGATCTTTTTTTAGGACTTGCTTCTGAAATTCTAGTCTAATATCCTCGGTTCAATTTTCCTTTGCATGTTCTGCAGTGAGTATACCGCCGAGGGCCGGCGCATTACGAAACTTGATCAGATCCTCCTCAATGGCAACAACATAGCCATCGTAAGAATTTACATTCGAACACCAACATCACTATCTGACTGTGCTAAAGGAGCAGGCTGATAACATTTTTGTTTTTTCCCTGACAGTTAGTTCCTGGTGGTTCACCGCCAGATGCTGCATGAGCTAGCAAGCACTTCTGGAGGATATCTGTTTGAGGCTAAACGAGACGCAGTGAAGTCTGAACCTTGTATTGTGAAAGCGCTAGATATTTCTTGGTCAAATGTGCTTTCCTCTGTATGGAACCTACTGAGCTGAAACATGCACCTGCGATTGCTGCACTTGTATGACTTGGCATTCGGCAAATGCTAATTGTGACATGTCTCTAGTTGCTGTTTATGTTTTTCATTCTGCAATGTTCGTCCGGACGATTGCAATTGTGGAGTTACTGAAATTATTATAGGTAGGCGATTTGTCATAGTGAATATGGGGGCTGACTTCTAAAATAAGCTGGGGAGGAAGCCTTTTGGTTCATTACTTTTTCTAAACTCAACAAACACTACAGTTTTTTTCCCACTAAACGAACGCATCAATACAAAACAGTGAACAGACACACTAAAATGTGGCCTGTCATGTTATTTTTTTTCCTTTTTTTTAAACATTTGTATGGGCATACTCCCTCTGCTAAAAAATATGAGATGTTTTGGATATTTCGATATAGACTACATACGGACTGAAATCAATGAACAAACACACTAAAACATGTTTATATACATCCGATTCACAAAATGTTAGAACATAACGGAGGGAGTATTTGTAAAATCAGCCGATAATCAGTTAATTCTCTACCGAGTGACAATATTTCGTTTAATAATGAATTTACGAACTTTTTTTATATTTATATAAGAATAATTTTGTAAATCAACGACACTGAGACACTCGCTCCTTGCTTTTCTAATGAGCTTGCAGTTTAAAGCTACAAAATTGATGGTTCAACTTTGGTGTTGTAACCTAATGAAGTTGGGAAATTATACACTTGAGTGACCAAGTTGTTCTGTACTCCATTGCATGCCTGATCCAAAGATGAATTGCCTTGTTCCCGCAAAAAAAAAAAGATGAATTGTCCTGAACCAGAAGTCGCGGTCGAGTAGCTCCGAGTAGATGATGCCAGATACCAGTAAAACCTCGTGTGCACCAGCCCATGTAGCATCAAGAAGACTTTGGTTTGATAGACTATGCTCTCAGGGCGACAGGCACACCAAATGCAGAGATGAAGCAGCCGCAAGGTGGGCAAAACGATATTCGTGATGAAGCAGCCGCAACGTGGTTAAAACGATATTCGTCGAAACACAGAGCAGAGCCGAGGGGCGAAACAATGGTTCTTTAACTCAAGAGTCCAAATATTTGCACAAGATAAGCAACTAAGCATACAAAAATCACATTCCTATTTCTGTTCTCTTCCTCAAATCTGTAGACAACAGCAATATATACAGACGGCTTTACAGCTACACATTGTTTCCTGGGCATTAGCCACTGTATATTACATAACTATGATTTTCTTACCTTCTATGCATGTTCTGTGAAGTATTGATACAAAGAGTATTGCTCACAAGCCACCACATCAAAAGATTGGCGGCACGAAACACGCCGGAGGTGAACGACGTTGTCAGCATCAACCTGCTGAACAGTTGGAATGTGCAAAGCTTTCAGCAATCAATGAAACATAACTTAGAAGAAACTAGGATACATTTTGCTTTTGAAGATAAGCTACTTCAACTGTCCATTTTTACGACTATTTTAGCAAGCGTGGCATGCAAATAGAAATTTTAGACAATCTTGAGCATATACCTAACTGGCATCAAATTACTAGCGGTAAGAGCATCCCAAAATGGATACTCCCCTGGTGAATCCGTCAATATTGACAATCGAACATCCTACCAGTTTCCACGAGTAACACACACACGCACGTTTTCAATACTGGAAGCTTTATGCACAATCAAAGTAGTTTCAATTTATCACGCCCACATTCCATACACAGGTTATGCAGGTACCAATCATTCCATGTGTTGATCCTTACTGGAATGCAACATAAGCATATATAAAGACCTATTAGAGAAATAATTAGTTGAATCTCATTTCCATATGTTCATCTATCTATGGAGTGTCTTGTTGTTAGGTATCTTCTCTTGTTTTTAAAAAGCTTGCACCTTTTTTTTAAGGAAAAAACTAGTGCCTGTACATTTATTCTTGGGCAACTAATTCTTACATTTGTGTGATTACTACCAGGATTCCTTAAGCTTCCCAAGCGGAAATTTTTATAGCCATTTTAGGTGACACACAGAAATTAGAAAACTGAAATACAAAGTTTAGTGACAGGAATAGAGTGCAGGATCTGAACTCATTAATTACCAGCTAAAATATCCTCGCTATTTGGTATGTTCATACTCCTGGTTCTTGAATGGATCACTTGAACTCACCTCATTCTTTGCAAACTGTCACAAATCTATGGTCAGATTCAGCATTTCAGATTCAGCAGAAAATATGTCAGGCAGAGAAACAAACCGTTGTTGTCGTTATTGTCGCCATTGTGACGGGTTGACTCGATGGCAAGATGAAGTTGCTCCAAAATAGATGGTCCGCGGAAGGATCGGCAGGGCTCCAGGTACTTTTCATTGGTGTAGGCATAACAGGGGCCAATGTGTATGGAGCTCTTTGTACTAGCAACCCATTCATGTTAATGTCAACTGGAGATGTATGATGTCCAGTAGTAGGTACTGACACGACACCCTTTCCTTCATCTATTTCTTTGCTAAATGTACATTCTTCAGATAATTTTGTAGACTTCTCCAAGAAGCTTTTGAAGGCACCAGACTGAGATAAGATACTGCACGCAGATAGACCCGCTGAAGAGGGGTTTGAATGGGAACCAAGGCCAAGAGAAGGCAGCTTATAGGGCTCAGTCAGTTGCACTGAACCTTCTATAGCACGGATTTCATCAGCAACCTCTTCTGCTTTTGATATATCTGATTGCCGTGTCTTTTTGGGTACCCACCACCTAATGTAATTTGTTAGATCAATTTTCCTCTCTAACCCAAAGCTTCCTGCAAATTTTCCATCCAGTGCAATGCCCTTTCCTGTAATATAAATAAGTTGCAACTTACAAGGTGTCACTGCCTATTTATCACTTCTTTAGTTTGTTAACTTGAAAGAGCGGTGTAGTAGTATGCATAGACGCACCACAACTGAGGTTCATGTAGTCATTGCCAAGTAGTTGTCCCAAAGAAGCATCCCATCTGGAATTATGGAGCTGCCTGCATGGCATAAGTATAAAGCTTAAGTAATGCACTTGCAGCTTTTTAGTGACGGTTTATGTCGCGAAACTTAATTGAAAATTTGAACATTTCTTGTTGCAACATTTATGATTACAATCTGTATATTGACATGGCACACATCTTACAAAACTTTTACTCTATATGCCCTGCACAGTTTAAGTTTTAAAGGTATAAGTCTTCAATGCTGATGTCTGGTCAATATTTCAGACTAATGGAACTAAATAAAGCTAGTATTACATCACTTGTCACCAATTGATATTGCACTACCACTTTTCCAAATACGAATGTCTACCTGTATATGGATAGGCCCCACACTGCCAATGATCAGATCCGACTCATGGTACAGAGTGAAAAACTAGGTACTTGTATTACTACGAAGGCCCAAAGGCATACGTACTGTATGATTGAGGGATTGGGTTGGGAAGCAATTTATGTTTAGTACAAGCTGCAGATATGTTCATTTTCCAAGCT
Organism: Triticum aestivum; assembly: GCF_018294505.1. Classification (NCBI taxonomy): domain Eukaryota; kingdom Viridiplantae; phylum Streptophyta; class Magnoliopsida; order Poales; family Poaceae; genus Triticum; species Triticum aestivum. The sequence continues at coordinate 335,266,372 of NC_057796.1, read as the reverse complement.
AAGCGCAATTTTGCTTCAAGGAGTTACCAAAGTCTAACTAAGGGCTACCAGTATAGAACTAAACTCTTTTTTCAATCCAATTTTTAAGGAAACTGCCAAGCTGTCATGGTGCAAAACCACAATTTGATACAGCAGCTATTGGATACTTTATTTGCTCATTTTAGTTTTGCAGTGTTGCCCTGTCGTGAAGATTTCTGGCAGAAAAACACAAAGCAACAGAAAAGGTTACAAACTAATATATCAGATTGTAGCCAAATTTCCAACCCATTAAGTTGCGTGGCAGAAATATTTCATATTAAGCAAAGTATCGACAGTTTAAACAATTTGGAATAAATGATTTGCACGTGGAAAAACTTTTACAGGGATGCATTACAGAGTAAACTCTCGTAAAACAACAAACATAAAAGAAATTTGCATAGTAGAGGATATATTTCTCAATCATTAAAACATACCTGGGAAGCCCACGATATTTCGGTAATCCCCTAGAGAAGGCACTGCTCTTTCTGCAAGGCATGCATCTTCCAGTCATTGCTTAAGAAAATAAATAATGTCCATGATTATAAATACACGAATATACCTTCGAAGAGATACAAGATAGTCCTCCTTGGAGATCATCTGCATCTCTTCAACATCTCTTGTATAATCCGAGACCTAAATACGCAAATACATAATGAACATAACTTTTCCAATTGTCAAAATTTTCATTAGGTATTGTGACAATTGACATGGAATTGAAAATAATGAAGCAATTGTAATGTTTGTTTTGTCACTATTCCGCAGAAGACATCGGTGTATTTGTTTTAGGTTACAATTGTAAAAAAAAACAGATAATAGAATCATAGACTTATCCATCGCAAAAAAAAAATATCATAGACTTATAATAAAGATGAGCTGAGGCCTCATATATCCTAATTTTAATTGTGCTTTATGAAAAGTAGGCACTACATAGTAAACAGTTTTGAGTTTCGTCCCAACACTTATATCTGTAAATATGTAACCGATAGGAGAATCACCGGCTTAAACTGAACTGGGGTAACATGTATCTCAAATTTTGATATACATAATGTAAAGTAGACAAAAGACATTAGATATTTCTGAAATCTAGATATTAAATTCGGAAGCTTCCAGTTTCTGTGCAAGAATTTTGTTACATCTCAGGTTCTCATTGCTGAATATTAGTAACAAACAGACTAATTAGCTCAGTTTCACCATGGGACACTTCATGAAATAAATGATTAATGCATTCAACTAAACCATGATATTATTAAAAAGGGAAAAATATACTCCCTCCGTTCCATAATGTAGTGCCTATAGATTTTTTGAGAAGTCAAACCCCACAAACTTTGACCAAGTTTTTGAAGAAAAACATTTACATGTAGAATGTCAAGCGTATATCATTAGGTTCATTATAAGAAGTAGTTTCATACTTTATATATTTGATAATGTAGATATAAATAATTTTCTCTATAAACTTGGTCAAACTTTGACTCTTCAAAAATCAGCACGCACTATATTATGGAACAGAGGGAGCACTTACAATTTCAGGTGGAAGAATTTAACAAAGACTAGAAAACAAGAGCTGAATGGCGTTAGCAAATCTTATAGACAACTCACAGGAAAATTTATCTGTGTTCCAGCTCCCCAGTATTTCAATGCAGCAAGATCATAGGCTCTTGCCGCAGCCTCTTCATCATCATATGCGCCTATGTTGCACATCAAATGGTGGGCATTAGAAACATCTTATCAAGTTAACACTATGTGCATTTTAATGTCAGCGTCGGCGGTGCTCCTTACCCAAATATACTGCAAGATTGTTGTGCCGTGTAGTTTCCCATGTAAAAGAAACAATGACATTAAATTACATTAAGCACAACTACATATAAAAAAATCAAATGGTAAATCATACTGATATAGTTAACTTTAACTTTAACACAGGTCATCTTATGGAGATATGAAAGAAATCATGCAGATAATATAAAAACTGAGATATGCAGAGTGCAGACTCTTTACACCCAGTAAATGCATGCAGTGGCACAACAAATAATTATCTAGTCAAAGGGCACCTGACTCAAGCAACAGTAAAGAAAGGTCTGTTCGAGTGTAAACTTGTAGTCGGAAGAACTACTTAATTACTACATACATTCCATATCGGATGATGAATGATTGAGGATTAGAGACCTTAAGCCAAATGAACTCTGCAATAAAAGGAAGCTACGATGGACAAGTTTTCCTATACACCAATGTAAGATTGCTAAAGAAGCATGATAAATTTGCAACAGCTGTAACTCTGCACTGAGCACACAATAGTCGCATACCTTGTTTCCCTTTCTTGTTCTGATTCTGATTCCATGTGCTTTTGTCCCAAAGGTGAGCCTCATATCGCCCTGTCCATCTATGCCTATTGATGCAACATCGAGCTAAGTAATAAATTAAATGAATATACATGTATAAGGAACATCAAAAGGAGATAATGTTTTGCTCACAGCAAGTTTAGGAAAGTATGCCTGTCAGAGGCAGCAAAAAAGAAAAGAAAAAATATAGTACATAAAAAAGTACTCATAAAATTGTGGAGGAAGGACCGAAGGAGGACGGGCTGAATCAATAAGGGCCAAATATGAAATGTGCACCGGGAATCATGAAGTGACAAGCACGGTGAAGTGGTCAAACTTAGAAGTATTTGTAAACAATTACTCCCTCCATTCCAAAATATAAGTCATTTTAGAGATTCCAATGCGGACTACATACGGAGCAAAATGAGTGAATCTACATTCTAAAATATGTCTATATACATCCGTATGTAGTTCGTATTGAAATCTCTAAAAAGACTTATATTTAGGAACCGAGGGAGTATAAGGTGGCCAAAAGCAACAAGTGTTTGATATCTAAGGTAATACTTGTATTTTTCTCGTGGAGATTTCTGGTTGAGCATGCACATTAACCATTAGCATGTGCTGATGTGCAGATCATCGTTTGAACAGGGTACTAAATGTGATGTCTATACATTAATTTTTAGCTGTTTCGCAAATACCAGAGACAAACACTGGCTGCAATGTGCAGATACCTACAGCAACAGTCCTCTCTAACATTCTCTTATTCTCGGCGCGTGCCAGTTCCTCATCAGATCTCATCTCCCAGGCTAGTCACGCTCTGCATCATTTTCCAATATGCTCCCCAATGAACATGCACTCGGGACAGAGACGCATACGAAAGCTCAGTAGCGATCTGTACTTCTGAGCTTCTTCCAGCCGCGCTCGCCGGGAAACCGAAAGCAACTAGCACCGGAGATGAGTCCGTGAGCGGGGCAGGCAGGGGGCAGTACGTACCGGGTGACCCCGCGGTAGATGGAGCTGCGCTTCCCGGCGGCGCAGGGCGTCATGCGGCTGATGCGGTCCTTGGCGGTGCAGACGCGCTCCTTCCGCGCCGGCGCGAGCCTCCTGGGCGGCGCCTGCTCCGCGACCACCACCCCCACCACCGCGCCGTACGCGGGTGGCGGCCCCTCGCTTCCCCCCGCCGCGGCCTCCATCTTCTTCTGCAGCCCCGCCGCGTCGGCCGCGGCGGGGTTGGGGGAGGCCATGGCGCCGCCGCCGCCGCCGCCGTACAGCGCCCTCCGCCGGATCGGTCGGGCTGGCTAGGAGGATGGGGGCGAGCGCTTTGGCCTTTGGAGCCGTCGCGGTGGTGGTGACCGTTTGGGGGCGGCCGTGGTGGTGGTTTCAAATGGAGGGGGGTGGCGTGGGGTGGGGTGGGGGAGGAGGGGCAGAGAGGCAGAGGCAGAGGCGGATGGGGACGCGTGGAGCCCAGTGGGCCGGCACATGGGGAGCAGCGAGCCGCAGGGGAATCCGAGGATGCGCGATTGATGATGGCGAGAGAAGAAGGGAAGAGAGTTGAGCCGAGGATAGCGGGCCGGGGCCGGAAAGGGACAGCAGCAGCGCCACGGCGGATGCGGGTTTGTCCGGCCCGTCGTCGTTTCCGCGAACGGCACCGGTACGGCCCCGTGGCCGAGTTACTCCCCATCGGTGCCGACAGGGGGAAACCCCGTGATGAAAAACACGCGAGATGTTCAGATGAAACTTCGTGATGATGCATAAAAATACACTGGAAGTGAACTGAGTGGAGTGGGGTTCAATGCTTCAGGACCGTTGGCCACCATGTACTATGTGTGTATCCCCGTGTCAGATGTGGCAGTGATGAGTGAATGGGGCTGAGCGAGTTGGTTCATGGGAGGACGTGGAGTACCACGGTACTGCTGTGCGGCATTGAAGGCAGGTGTACCGCGCTGCACATTCACGCTCTACTGGCTAGATCTGTGTTAATGTTGCACTCGCTTCACGTCACGTAGGGTATAGGCCGTTGTGGCCACATCCTCAGTCACATCGCCATGGGCAGATCAGTGCGGCACCCTTATTCGAACGCCGACCCATAAACCTCCCGCAGCCATCTGGACCGGGTTGTCCAGATCATGAAAGCCATTCAATATGGACCTGTATTGTCACGACCGGTTTTTCAATAAAATAATTTATTGAGAGACCGATCCCTTTTACGGACCAGTAGAGAAGAATTCCTTCTTACTGGTAGACAAAATCTTGATCACAGAAGAAAATACCAGGAGTACTGAATATAATACAAGGTTGAGCGGAGACTGCCCAACAATTTATTACAAGCGCGCCGATAAAACATAACGGCGGATAGGGTGGCATAACTACTAACTCACGATAGGAGCGGTGGTGGAAATATCACAGCGATGAGGGTGATAAGACTCTTGAATCTAACAACTCTTCGAGCGTCGGAGTGAGGCTCGAGGAGACTTATTGCGGGTGGCGGAAGCGTATATAATACAAGTGACCAATATCCAGGATCGCACGGGACTGACTGGGACTCCTCTAGGCGTCGGACTCACTATCAAACTCTTCATCCATGAGATCGCCTTCGTCAACATCTGGCCAAAACAACAAGCCAGGTGAGTACTATGAAAGTACTCGCAAGACAGTTCGGACATAAGATATAACAAATGTAAACATGATGCATAAGAACAGATTAACAAGTGCACTCAGACATAGAGATAATAATGCATGGGAAATAAAAGAGAAGTCGGGCGGTAGTCCTCCCGAAATCCCAAAGTAGAATACTGAGGGCCAAACGAGTGTCTGAATGACTCCTCGAGAGGAAAATACAAGAATAACAATGCCGCAGTCGGGCGTCAAGGCGACACCACATAAAGGGCTTATAATGGGAAATAAATGACAGTGCGTGGCACAGTAGGACGTCTGAGCGACATCACATAAAGGGCTTATATTGGAAGTAAACGATAAACATGCCACAGTCGGACGTCTGAGCGACATCACATAAAGGGCTTATATTGAAAGTAAAAGACAAACATGCCACAGTCGGACGTCTGAGCGACATCACATAAAGGGCTTATATTGAAAGTAAACGATAAACATGCCACAGTCGAACGTCTGAGCGACATCACATAAAGGGCTTATATTCACAACTTAGTAACTCATGAATTTAAATCATATCAAGAGAGTAATCAGGTATGAGATAAACAACAGGGTTAGTCCATCCACAGGAATAATGTTTAACCAAGTTTACCACTCAAGTTTGTTTACCGGGGATATTACCACGAGAATTTGACGTAGGTAAGGATGCACTGGTCACGTTACTTGACCATGGATACGATGACTCGGAAGGATTTGACTCTGCAGAGTTTGTACTTTAACCACAGCCAACGGATTTCAGTAGTCACGGGGACTAGTTCCGTTTACGGTGTTTTGGAGAAACACATCTAACCAGTACACACCCATTCAACATTCCGAAGCCAGGAATCACCCTCGGCAACGTTCAAGAAAAACCTTGAGACGGGGAGGCTACAACCTCGCGTAGCATGGGATCAAATTTATATACGCGCGCTCTAAGGGGTGCCCCCCTCTCGGTCCCAACCGGAAACACCCATGCCCCCTGACCGGATGACTGGCTTTAATCCAGGGCCATGGAACCCTCATCCCGGCCCCTCTATTTGGTGTGTACACGGAAAGAGGTTACCAACTTACTAAACCGCATTCTGGCAGAAAACATGTGGTAGCACGGAAGGGGGAAGAACGATAACGTGACTCCGTCCACGTTAACGTCGGAATTTATCGGATGACGTAAGGCTGGCATGCTACAATAGTACCACCTTACTGCCCTTCATGTCACCACATGACTAGGCCATCTCTCATCAGAGATCATAGTAACTTCGGAAACACACGGATAGTTGCCTTACATGCAACGAGATACTCACCGATGCTCATATGCCATGCACAACCATTCACGCAAACATGCAAAACACCTATCATATCAAAGGTTCAAACATGCTTGCCTGGTTCAGAGAAGTCGGAGTCTAGCTCGGCGAAGTTCGCGGCTCCGTCACCTCTTCCGGAACCTACGGTAGCGAAAACGTATACTAACGTGAAAACCAACGCGTGCATAAAAGTTGTCTCAAATTTTTTTCAAATAAATACTATAAAAAACTAGACAAAAATATAAGACTGTCAGAAAAAGAATCACTCAAAAATCACTTTTTATTAAAAAGTTATAAGGGTTTTAGTCCAGGGACTAATCTGTGATGAACCAGAAAAGATCCAGGGACTTAACTGAGAAAGCAGAAAACGGTTCGGAGTAAAAGACGTCAGCCCAAAGAGAAAACGTACTCTACCCGAAGGCGCCAACAGAAAACGGTTCGCGGGGAAAGAAAGAGAGGCTGACGTGGGGGGTCCACACGTCAGGTTCAAATCCTCGCCGGCGCCCGAAGGCTGCGGTGGTCGCCGGCGTCGAACCACGGCGAGTCAGGGAGATCGGAGTGTACCAAGAGGTTCAGCGTGTCCTTCCGCGTCGGTGGGTGGTGGACTTGGTCGTCGGGGAGCACCACGTCGACGGCGACACTTTCTCCGGCGGACGGCGGCTCGGGCGATGGTGTAGAACTCCGGTGGGCGCTGCAAACTCCGAATTGAAGCGCGGGTCAGGAGAGTGGATGCATAGGGAAGCTACTGGCAAGAGATGAGAGGCAGAGGTGCACGCACGGGAGCGAATTGAGCTGGATCCCGTGGCGGGTCGCAGCGGCCGGAGTTGAGGAAGGAGACTCCCTCGGGGCTCTTCCAGTGGCTAGGCGTGGTCTTGGTGGAGTGCAGAGGTGGTGTGGGTTCTAGTTGGAGCTCGGGGCCTCTATTTATAGGCGGTTCGAGGGGGTGGCCGTGAACGGGAAATCTCCGGCGAGCGATTACGGCGAGGCAGTGGTTGGGCAGGGGGTTTAGGTGGCCAGGCAGCATCAGTGAGAGTTACTGGTCCCGTTCCACTGCTAAACTCGGTCGGGCTTGGCGTAATGGCGCCGGTCTTCGTCGGGGCGGCCATACGGGCACGGCGGCGGCAGAGAGCGCGCTCCGCGCCTGGCAGTTCACGACGAGGGTGGCAGCGCGCACTGGGGAGTGGATGGCCACGCGGCGGCCTCCGGTGGCTTGGGCGGCGCTGGGCGGCGCCGTCTGCGCTGCGCCTCTCTCTGGTGGCTGCAAAGCCGCCGCTGCCGTCGGTCACGGGGCGGCGCACCTCCTCCTGCTCGTCGCCGACGCCCGCAACCTTCCAGGCGCTCGTGCGGTGCAGAGGACAAGGGGGAGGGGACAGGAAGCACGGCGACGCTGGGGCACTGGCGAGATCGACAACGGACACTGAAGAAACGACAGTGGTTTCAGACACTGTTAACTGAACTTGACTGAACATTATAGAAACAATGTCCAGCAGGTGTTCGATGAAATGATTTGGCAAGAAGAAAATTTTTCCTGGAGCTGGGACTTGGTGAGGTGACCTCTCAATGTACCCAGAGGCTGCCTGATTTTTCTCAGATTTTTAGGAGGAGAATTCAAATGAATTTCATCAAATTTGGCAAATCTGGTCCAAATTTGCAGCAAGTATAGTTTGAAAAATTTGAACTGGAGACCAGTGGATCTTCATGGATCCTGGTTGAGGGCTCAAAGGACTAGGTAGGGAAATTGGTTTGGAGGCAAAATTCAAAGCAGAAAGAGTAGCTCCTTTGAAAACCTCCAAGGATCAAGATAGAAGGCAGAAATTGTTTTTGATGAGAAATAAATGGAAAATAAACATATGGAGAGGTTCAACTTGCTGTAGTTGAGGTACATCATGATCCAAAGGTGGGGAAAAGTTTATGGGAGGGGATTTACACTTAGGTCATGGCAAGAGAGATTTTTGAAAGTGGAAAAGGATCATTCCAAAAGCCATAGGGCTTTTTAAAGGAATTTTCAAAAGACATTATTCCAAGTGAAAAGCATTTTGGTTTGAGTCCAAAAAAAAAGGAAAACCTCCAAGACCAAAAAAATCAAGTCTTGGGTGAATCCAAATAAAACTCTTGCCATAAAGAAAGTTTTTGAGAGGGTGGGTTCTTTAGAAGAAAATTTTAAAAACCCTCCTCAAATAAAATAAAAGTTTGAAAAAGCCAAATAAAATTTTGGGTGTCACAACACCTACCCCCTTAGGAAAAATCTCGTCCTCGAGATTTCATTTGATCCTCAAATAGATATGGATACTCTGTCTGGAGAAAATCTTCCCTCTCCCATGTAGCTTCATCCTCAGTGTGGTTGCTCCACTGAACTTTGAAAAAATTTGTTGTTTTCTGACGGGTCCTTCTTTCAGACTCTTCCAAAAAATTTACTGGCCGCTCTCTGTAGGTGAGGTCTGGTTGTACATCAATGACTTCATGAGATACATGCTTCTCCGGGTTACTTACACATTTTCTCAATTGTGAGACGTGGAAAACGTCATGGACGTCAGACAGCTCCTTTGGTAGGTCTAGTTTGTAGGCCACTGTGCCTCTTCGTGCGACGATGCAGAATGGTCCAATAAATCTCGGGGCTAGCTTTCCCTTAATTTTGAACCGTTGCAGACCCCTCATAGGAGATACTCGGAGGTATACGAAATCACCGGGTTCAAAGCTGACCTCACGATGTTTTTGATCGTAATAGCTCTTCTGTCGGCTTTGTGCTGTCTTGAGTCTGTCCCTGATCTGTTTAACTTTCTCCTCGGCCTCCTTGAGCATGTCTGGGCCGAAGATACGACTGTCACCTGTCTCTGACCAATTCAGTGGGGTACGACACCTCCGTCCGTACAATGCTTCAAAAGGTGCCATTTGTAAGCTGGCTTGGTAACTGTTGTTGTAAGCAAACTCGGCATATGGCAAACTCTCTTCCCAACTGGATCCATAGGTGAGCACACAGGCTCCCAGCATGTCCTCTAAGATTTGGTTTACGCGTTCCGTTTGCCCATCAGTCTGAGGGTGGTACGCTGTACTAAAAGCTAGTTGCGTGCCCAGAGCTTGTTGCAGGTGATCCCAAAATTTAGAGACAAATTGAGTGCCTCGGTCGGATATTATAGTCTTTGGGACTCCATGCAGGCAAACTATTCGGGAGAGATAAAGCTTGGCTAGCCTTTGTGTGGAGTAGGTTGTCTTCACGGGGATGAAATGGGCTACCTTGGTTAGCCTATCTGTGATGACCCATATGGCATCATTACCGCGTTGTGATTGAGGTAGTCCGACGATGAAGTCCATTCCTATTTCATCCCATTTCCACTCCGGTATCCTGTTTGGCTGGAGTAGCCCTGCTGGCTTTTGATGCTCGGCCTTGATGCGCTGACATGAATCGCAACACGCAATAAATGCAGCTATATCCCTTTTCATACCGTGCCACCAAAATCTTTCCTGAATGTCTTTGTACATTTTGGTTCCTCCAGGGTGGATTGAGTATGGAGCGGTGTGGCTTTCGGTTAGGATTTGTTGCTTGAGTTCCTCAATGTTAGGTACGCAAAGTCTGTCCCCGTACCATAATATTCCTTTACTATCCGTGACGAACTCTGAAGCCTTGCCAAGGTTTATTTTCCTCTTTATACCTTCGATGCTGGGATGTCCCTGCTGAGCCTTCTTAATTTGTTCCACTAGGGTGGGTTGTATCTCCAGATTTGATACGGTGCCCTCAGAGACTAACACCATGTTGAGTCTAGCGAACTCTTGCTGAAACTCAGGCCTCAAGTTTTGTGGATCGTCGTTGTCCGGGCTGGGGTTCCGACTAAGGGCATCAGCCACTACATTTGCTTTCCCTGGATGGTAGTGAATGCCGACATCATAGTCCTTGACCAATTCCAACCAGCGTCGTTGGCGTAAATTTAGCTCTGGCTGTGTGAAAATATATTTAAGGCTCTTATGGTTCGTATATATTTCACAACGATTACCCAACAGAAAGTGCCTCCACTCCTTGAGTGCATGGATGACCGCTGCTAGCTCCAAGTCATGAGTTGGATAATTTTCCTCATGTTTCTGCAGTTGCCTGGAGGCATAGGCGACCACTTTGCCATCTTGCATCAGTACACATCCGAGGCCCTTCCGGGATGCGTCACAATACACTTCAAAGCTCTTGTGTATGTCTGGTACAGTTAAGACCGGTGCGGTTGTTAGTTTCTTCTTGAGTTCTTGGAAGCTTTTCTCGCATGCTTCCGTCCAAACAAATTTCTTGTCTTTCTTGAGCAACTGTGTCATTGGTTTTGCCACAGTGGAGAAACCTTCAATAAACCTTCTGTAATATCCGGCCATTCCAAGGAAACTCCGCACATCTGTCACGTTGGCTGGTGGCTTCCAGTCAAGTATGGCTTTGACTTTTTCTGGGTCTACGGCCACGCCTTCTTGGTTTAATATATGGCCTAGGAAACCAACTTGCCTTAGCCAAAATTCACACTTGCTAAATTTGGCGTACAACTGATGTTTCCTTAATTCTCCCAAAACAATTCTGAGATGCTCAGCATGCTCATCTGGTGTCCTTGAGTAAACCAGAATATCGTCAATGAACACCACAACAAATTTGTCCATGAATTTCATGAACACTTTGTTCATGAGGTGGACGAAATATGCGGGGGCGTTCGTCAGTCCAAATGGCATTACTGTGAACTCATATAATCCATATCTGGAGGTGAATGTTGTTTTAGGGATATCTTTTGTCCGTACTTTTAATTGATGATATCCCGACCTCAAATCAATTTTTGAGAACACTTTGGCTTGCGCGAGCTGGTCAAACAAGTCATTTATCCGTGGCATCGGATATTTGTTTTTGATGGTGACCATATTGAGAGCTCGATAGTCTATACACAGTCTCAGTGTCCCATCCTTTTTCTTGGCGAATAATACTGGCGAACCCCAAGGTGAGGAGCTGGCTCGAATAAAACCTTTGTCCAGTAATTCCTTTATCTGCTTCTTCAATTCTACCAATTCTGAGGGTGCCATTCTATAAGGTTTCTTATAGATGGGAGCGTTGCCAGGTGCTAGTTCAATGCTGAATTCTATCTCTCGGTCTAGTGGCATGCCTGGTAGTTCTTCAGGAAATACGTCAGGAAACTCGCACACCACTGGAACTTTTCTCAGTTCTGAAATGTCCACTTTGTTCAATTTTGGTTGCCGTGACCGTGGTCTCTCTTGAGCTGTAACCTTAATTGTCTTGCCGTGATGATGGGTGAGAATCACGGTCCGCTTGAAACAGTCAATAAATCCTTTGTTGGTGGTTAACCAGTCCATCCCTAAAATGACATCCAGTCCTTTATTTTCCAACACGATGAGATTAGCTTGGAACTTTAGTCCTTCGAACTCAATGATCACTCCTTGGCAGTAACTCTGAGCGATCTGCTTATTTCCGGGGGACTTGATGATCATAGATTTTTCCAAGGGAAGTATCGAAAAACCATGTTGCAAAACAAAATTCTTCGAAACGAACGAATGGGAAGCTCCAGAATCAAACAAAACCGTGGCAGGTACTGTGTTGACAGGGAACGTACCGAGCACGATGTCTGGGGCATTCTGCGCTTCTTCCTTGGTCACATGGTTTAGGTGACCCTTCCTGTGGTTGTTGTTGGGATTGAAGTTGTTGCTGTTGGGAATCGTAGCATAATTTAAAATTTTCCTACGCTCACCAAGATGCATCTATGGAGTCTACTAGCAACGAAGGGAAGGGAGTGCATCTACATACCCTTGTAGATCGCAAGCGGAAGCGTTCCAATGAACGTGGATGACGGAGTCGTACTCGCCGTGATCCAAATCACCGATGACCGAGTGCCGAACGGACGGCACCTCCGCGTTCAACACACGTACGGTGCAGCAACGTCTCCTCCTTCTTGATCCAGCAAGAGGGAAGGAGAGGTTGATGCAGATCCAGCAGCACGACGGCGTGGTGGTGGATGTAGCGGGTCTCCGGCAGGGCTTCGCAAGCTTCTGCGAGAGAGAGAGAGGTGTTGCAGGGGAGGAGGGAGGCGCCCAAGGCTGTTCATTGCTGCCCTCCCTCCCCCCCCTTTATATAGGCCCCCTGGGGGGGCGCCGGCCCTGGAAATCAGATCCAAAGGGGGGGCAGCGGCCAAGTGGGGGGGAAGGGGTGCCTTGCCCCCCAAGGCAAGGGGGAAGCTCCCCCCAGGGTTCCCAACCCTAGGCGCATGGGGGGAGGCCCAAGGGGGGCGCCCCAGCCCACTAAGGGCTGGTTCCCTTCCACTTTCAGCCCACGGGGCCCTCCGGGATAGGTGGCCCCACCCGGTGGACCCCCGGGACCCTTCCGGTGGTCCCGGTACAACACCGGTAACCCCCGAAACTTTCCCGGTGGCCGAAACTTGACTTCCTATATATAATTCTTCACCTCCGGACCATTCCGGAACCTCTCGTGATGTCCGGGATCTCATCCGGGACTCCGAACAACTTTCGGGTTTCCGCATACATATATCTCTACAACCCTAGCGTCACCGAACCTTAAGTGTGTAGACCCTACGGGTTCGGGAGACATGCAGACATGACCGAGACACCTCTCCGGTCAATAACCAACAGCGGGATCTGGATACCCATGTTGGCTCCCACATGTTCCACGATGATCTCATCGGATGAACCACGGTGTCGAGGATTCAATCAATCCCGTATGCAATTCCCTTTGTCAATCGGTATGTTACTTGCCCGAGATTCGATCGTCGGTATCCCAATACCTTGTTCAATCTCGTTACCGGCAAGTCTCTTTACTCATACCGCAATGCATGATCCCGTGACTAACGCCTTAGTCACATTGAGCTCATTATGATGATGTATTACCGAGTGGGCCCAGAGATACCTCTCCGTCACACGGAGTGACAAATCCCAGTCTCGATCCGTGCCAACCCAACAGACACTTTCGGAGATACCCGTAGTGCACCTTTATAGTCACCCAGTTACGTTGTGACGTTTGGCACACCCAAAGCACTCCTACGGTATCCGGGAGTTGCACGATCTCATGGTCTAAGGAAAAGATACTTGACATTGGAAAAGCTCTAGCAAACGAAACTACACGATCTTTTATGCTATGCTTAGGATTGGGTCTTGTCCATCACATCATTCTCCTAATGATGTGATCCCGTTATCAACGACATCCAATGTCCATGGTCAGGAAACCGTAACCATCTATTGATCAACGAGCTAGTCAACTAGAAGCTTACTAGGGACATGGTGTTGTCTATGTATCCACACATGTATCTGAGTTTCCTATCAATACAATTTTAGCATGGATAATAAACGATTATCATGAACAAGGAAATATAATAATAACCAGTTTATTATTGCCTCTAGGGCATATTTCCAACAGTCTCCCACTTGCACTAGAGTCAATAATCTAGTTCACATCACCATGTGATTAACACTGACAGGTCACATCACCATGTGACCAACATCTAAAGAGTTTACTAGAGTCAACAATCTAGTTCACATCATTATGTGATTAACACTCAATGTGTTCTGGTTTGATCATGTTATGCTTGTGAGAGAGGTTATTAGTCAACGGGTCTGAACCTTTCAGAACCGAGTGCTTTACGAATATCTATGTCATCTTGTGGATGCTACCACGCGCTATTTGGAGCCATTTCAAATAATTGCTCTACTATACGAATCCGGTTTACTACTCAGAGTCATCCGGATTAGTGTCAAAGTTCGCATCGACGTAACTCTTTACGTCGAACTCCTTTCCACCTCCATAATCGAGAAAATTCCTTAATCCACTAGGTACTAAGGATAAGTTCGACCGCTGTCATGAGATCCTTTCCCGGATCACCATTGTACCCTCTTGACCAACACATGGCAAGGCACACTACATGTGCGGTACACAGCATAGCATACTATAGAGCCTACGTCTAAAGCATAGGGGACGACCTTCGTCCTTTCTCTTTCTTCTGCTGTGGTCAGGTCTTGAGTCTCACTCAATACTCACACCTTGTAACACAGCCAAGAACTCCTTCTTTGCTGATCTATTTTGAACTCTTTCAAAATCATGTCAAGGTGTGCTGTCTTTTGAAAGTATCATCAGGCGTCTTGATCTATCTCTATGGATCTTGATGCCCAATATGTAAGTAGCTTTATCCAGGTCTTCCTTTGAAAAACTCCTTTCAAACAACCCTTTATGCTTTCCAGAAATTTTACATCATTTCGGATCAACAATATGTCATTCACATATACTTATCAGAAATGTTGTAGCGCTCCCACTCACTTTATTGTAAATACAAGTTTCTAACAAACTTTATATAAACCCAAAAACTTTGATCACTCCATCAAAGCGTATATTCTGACTCCGAGATGCTTGCTCTAATCCATGGAAGGATCGCTGGAGCTAGCATACCTTTTAGCATCCTTAGGATCGACAAAACCTTTCTGATTGTATCACATACAACCTTTCCTTACGAAAACTGGTAAGGAAACTTGTTTTGACATCCATCTGCCAGATTTCATAAATGCAGTCAATGCTAACATGATTCCGACGGACCTAAGCATCGCTACGGATGAGAAAAACTCATCGTAGTCAACTCCTTGAACTTGTGAAAATACTCTTTGCCACAAGTCGAGCTTCATAGACGGTAACATTACCGTCCATGTCCGTCTTCTTCTTAAAGATCCATTTATCTCAATGGCTTGCCGATCATCGGGCAAGTTCACCAAAGTTCATGCTTTGTTCTGATACATGGATTCTATCTCGGATTTCATGGCCTCGAGCCATTTGTCGGAATATGGGCCCACCATCGCTTCTCCATAGCTCGTAGGTTCATAGTTGTCTAGCAACATGACTTCCAAGACAGGATCACGCATTACTCTTGAAGTAGTGCGCATCCTCGTCGTCCTACGAGGTTTGGAAGTGACTTGATCCGAAGTTTCATGATCACTATCATAAGCTTCCACTTCAATTGGTGTAGGTGCCACAGGAACAACTTCCTGTGCCCTGCTACACACTAGTTGAAGCGACGGTTCAATAACCTTATCAAGTCTCCACCATCCTCCCACTCAATTCTTTCGAGAGAAACTTTTCCTCGAGAAAGGACTCGTTTCTAGAAGCAATTACTTTTGCTTCCAGATCTGAAATAGGAGGTATACCCAACTGTATTTGGGTATTCTATGAAGATGCATTTATCCGCTTTGGGTTCGAGCTTATCAGCCTGAAACTTTTTCACATAAGCATCGCAGCCCCAAACTTTTAAGAAACGACAACTTAGGTTTCTATAAACGGTGTCGTCTCAACGGAATTGCGTGGTGACCCTTTTAAAGTGAATGCGGTTGTCTCTAATGCCTAACCCATAAAATATAGTGGTAATTTGATAAGAAACATCATGGTATGCACCATATCCAATAGGGTGCAGTTATGATGTTCGGACACACCATCACACTATGGTGTTCCAGGCGGTATTAATTGTGAAACACTTTCCACAATGTCTCAATTGTGTGCCAAACTCGTATCTCAGATACTCATCTCTATGATCATATCACAGACATTTTATCCTCTTGTCACGACGATCTTAAACTTCACTCTGAAATTACTTGAACCTTTCAATAATTCAGACTAGTGTTTCATTAAGTAAATACACTCAGCATCTACTCAAATCATCTGTGAAGTAAGAACATAACGATATCCACTGCATGCCTCAACACTCATTGGACTGCGTACATCAAAATGTATTCCTTCCAATAAGTTGCTCTCTTGTTCCATCTCACTGAAAACGAAGACTTTCAGTCATTTTGCCCATGTGGTATGATTTGCATGTCTCAAGTGATTCATAATCAAGTGAGTCCAAATGATCCATCTGTATGGAGTTTCTTCATGCATATATACCAATAGACATGGTTCGCATGCCTCAATCTTTTCAAAAAGGAGTGAGTCCAAAGATCCACCTACATGGAGCTTCTTCATGCGTTCTACACCAATATGACTCAAGTGGCAGTGCCACAAGTATGTGGTACTATCATTACTATCTTATATCTTTTGGCATGAACATGTGTATCACTACGATCGAGATTCATTTTAGGTGCAAGACCATTGAAGGTATTATTCAAATAAACAGAGTAACCATTATTCTCCTTAAATGAATAACCGTTTTGCGGTAAACATAATCCAATCATGTTCAACGCAAACACCAAATCTCGATGGTAGAGGGAGCATGCGATGCTTGATCACATCAACCTTGGAAACACTTCCAACACACATCGTCATCTCACCTTTAGCTAGTCTCCATTTATTCCGCAGCTTTTATTTCGAGTTACTAACACTTAGCAACCGAACCGGTATCTAATACCCTGGTGCTGCTAGGAGTACTAGTAAAGTACACATTCATATAACGTATATCCAATATACTTCTGTCGACCTCGCCTGCCTTCTCATCTACCAAGTATCTAGGGTAGTACTGCTTCAGTGACCGTTCCTCTCATTACAGAAGCACTTAGTCTCGGGTTTGGGTTCAACCTTGGGATTCTTCACTAGAGCAGCAAACGACTTGCTGTTTCATGAAGTATCCCTTTTGCCCTTGCCCTTCTTAAACTAGTGGTTTTACTAACCATCAACAATTGATGCTCCTTCTTGATTTCTACTCTCGCGGTGTCAAACATCGCGAATATTAGTTCATCACGAAGCTCTACTAGCTTGGTGGCAGTGACTATGGAGAACTATCACTATCTCATCTGGGAGATTAACTCCCACTCGATTCAAGCGATTGTGGCACTCAGACAATCTGAGCACACGCTCAACGATTGAGCTTTTCTCCCTTAGTTTGTAGGCTTAAGAAACTTGTCAGAGGTCTCATACCTCTTGACATGGGCACTAGTCTGAAATCCCAATTTCAGTCTTCGGAACATCTCACATGTTCTGCGACGTTTCAAAAACGTCTTTGGTGCCACAATTCTAAACCGCACTGAACTATCACGTAGTCATCAAAACGTGTATGTCAGATGTTTCGTAACATCTACAGACGACGCTGAGGTTCAGCACACCGAGCGGTGCATTGAGGACATAAGCCTTCTGTGCAGCAATGAGGACAATCCTCAGTTTACGGACCCAGTCCGCATAATTGCTACTACCAACTTTCAACTAAATTTTCTCTAGGAACATATCTTAACCAGTAGAACTAAAGCGCAAGCTATGACATAATTTGCAAATACCTATTTGACTATGTTCATGATAATGAAGTTCATCTGATTATGAACTCCCACTCAGATAGACATCCCTCTAGTCATCTAAGTGAAACATGATCCGAGTTTAACTAGGCTGTGTCCGATCATCACGTGAGACGGACTAGTCAAGATCGGTGAACATCTCCATGTTGATCGTATCTTCTATACGACTCATGCTCGACCTTTCGGTCCTCCGTGTTCCGAGGCCATGTCTGTACATGCTAGGCTCGTCAAGTCAACCTAAGTGTATTGCGTGTGTTCCGAGGCCATGTCTGTACATGCTAGGCTCGTCAACACCCGTTGTATTCGAACGTTAGAATCTATCACACCCGATCATCACGTGGTGCTTCGAAACAACGAACCTTCGCAACGGTGCACAGTTAGGGTGAACACTTTCTTGAAATTATTATAAGGGATCATCTTACTTACTACCGTCGTTCTGAGCAAATAAGATGCAAAAACATGATAAACATCACATGCAATCAAATAGTGACATGATATGGCCAATATCATCATGCTCCTTTGATCTCCATCTTCGGGGCACCATGATCATCTTTGTCACCGGCATGACACCATGATCTCCATCATTGTGTCTTTATGAAGTCGTCACACCAACGATTACTTCTACTTCTATGGCTAACGCGTTTAGCAACAAAGTAAAGTAATTTACATGGCGTTATTCAATGACACGCAGGTCATGCAAAATAATAAAGACAACTCCAATGGCTCCTGCCGGTTGTCATACTCATCGACATGCAAGTCGTGATTCCTATTACAAGAATATGATCAATCTCATACATCACATATATCATTCATCACATCTTCTGGCCATATCACATCACATAGCACTTGCTGCAAAAACAAGTTAGACGTCCTCTAATTGTTGTTGCAAGTTTTTTTACGTGGTTTGTAGGTTTCTAGCAAGAACGTTTTCTTACCTACGTATGACCACAACGTGATTTGCCAATTTCTATTTACCCTTCATAAGGACCCTTTTCATCGAATCCGTTCCGACTAAAGTAGGAGAGACAGACACCCGCTAGCCACCTTATGCATCTAGTGCATGTCAGTCGGTGGAACCTGTCTCACGTAAGCGTACGTGTAAGGTCGGTCCGGGCCGCTTCATCCTACAATGCCGCCGAAACAAGAAACGACTAGTAGCGGCAAGAAGAATTGGCAAACTCAACGCCCACAACTGCTTTGTGTTCTACTCGTGCATAGTAACTACGCATAGACCTGGCTCATGATGCCACTGTTGGGAATCGTAGCATAATTTAAAATTTTCCTACGCTCACCAAGATGCATCTATGGAGTCTACTAGCAATGAAGGGAAGGGAGTGCATCTACATACCCTTGTAGATCGCGAGCGGAAGCGTTCCAATGAACGTGGATGACGGAGTCGTACTCGCCGTGATCCAAATCACCGATGACCGAGTGCCGAACGGACGGCACCTCCGCGTTCAACACACGTACGGTGCAGCGACGTCTCCTCCTTCTTGATCCAGCAAGAGGGAAGGAGAGGTTGATGGAGATCCAGCAGCACGACGGCGTGGTGGTGGATGTAGCGGGTCTCCGGCAGGGCTTCGCAAGCTTCTGCGAGAGAGAGAGGTGTTGCAGGGGAGGAGGGAGGCGCCCAAGGCTGTTCGTTGCTGCCCTCCCTCCCCCCCTTTATATAGGCCCCCTGGGGGGGGCCGGCCCTGGAGATCAGATCCAAAGGGGGGGGCGGCGGCCAAGTGGGGGGGAAGGGGTGCCTTGCCCCCCAAGGCAAGGGGGAAGCTCCCCCCTAGGGTTCCCAACCCTAGGCGCATGGGGGGAGGCCCAAGGGGGGCGCCCCAGCCCACTAAGGGCTGGTTCCCTTCCACTTTCAGCCCACGGGGCCCTCCGGGATAGGTGGCCCCACCCGGTGGACCCCCGGGACCCTTCCGGTGGTCCCGGTACAACACCGGTAACCCCTGAAACTTTCCCGGTGGCCGAAACTTGACTTCCTATATATAATTCTTCACCTCTGGACCATTCTGGAACCTCTCGTGACGTCCGGGATCTCATCCGGGACTCCGAACAACTTTTGGGTTTCCGCATACATATATCTCTACAACCCTAGCGTCACCGAACCTTAAGTGTGTAGACCCTACGGGTTCGGGAGACATGCAGACATGACCGAGACACCTCTCCGGTCAATAACCAACAGCGGGATCTGGATACCCATGTTGGCTCCCACATGTTCCACGATGATCTCATCGGATGAACCACGGTGTCGAGGATTCAATCAATCCCGTATGCAATTCCCTTTGTCAATCGGTATGTTACTTGCCCGAGATTCGATCGTCGGTATCCCAATACCTTGTTCAATCTCGTTACCAGCAAGTCTCTTTACTCGTACTGCAATGCATGATCCCATGACTAACGCCTTAGTCACATTGAGCTCATTATGATGATGCATTACCGAGTGGGCCCAGAGATACCTCTCCGTCACACAGAGTGACAAATCCCAGTCTCGATCCGTGCCAACCCAACAGACACTTTCGGAGATACCCGTAGTGCACCTTTATAGTCACCCAGTTACTTTGTGACGTTTGGCACACCCAAAGCACTCCTACGGTATCCGGGAGTTGCACGATCTCATGGTCTAAGGAAAAGATACTTGACATTGGAAAAGCTCTAGCAAACGAAACTACACGATCTTTTATGCTATGCTTAGGATTGGGTCTTATCCATCACATCATTCTCCTAATGATGTGATCCCGTTATCAATGACATCCAATGTCCATGGTCAGGAAACCGTAACCATCTATTGATCAACGAGCTAGTCAACTAGAGGCTTACTAGGGACATGGTGTTGCCTATGTATCCACACATGTATCTGAGTTTCCTATCAATACAATTTTAGCATGGATAATAAACGATTATCATGAACAAGGAAATATAATAATAACCAATTTATTATTGCCTCTAGGGCATATTTCCAGCAGTTGCGCTTGGGGGCTGGATTGTTCCCACCATTGTTCGGTTTGGGGGCTGAGTTCCTTGGCTTTGGGCACTGTTTGGCATAGTGCCCTTCTTCACCACAAGCATAGCAAGTGACCCCTGGATGGTATGTGAAGTCCTTGTCCCTGGAATGAAACTGTCTGGTTGGCCTTACAACAGTAGTCGTGGATTTCCTTGCTTCAGTCCTCTGGACATCAGTCTTGCTTCGGTTGTTGCGAGCAAGGGTCGTCTTATCCCTCTTTCGCTTACGGATATCTTCCAGACTACGGCGCTCATTCTCCAAGGTAATGGCCTTGTCAACCAGGGTTTTAAAATCCGTGAAAGTGTGTACAACCAGTTGGCATCTTAGTGCCGGTGCCAGGCCGTCCAAGAATTTCTCCATCCTCTTGTTCTTTGTCATGTGCTCGTCGTAGGCATAACGAGATAGCTGGGTAAACTGACCATTGTATTCTGTCACTGACATGCCTCTTTGCTTGAGGTCATCGAATTCTCTCTTCTTGATTTTTATGATGCTCCTGGGGATGTGTGCCCCACGAAAGCCTTCCTTGAACTCTTCCCAGGTGATGTTGTGTTCACTGGGATGCATGTGTAGGAAGTTTTCCCACCATGCTGCAGCTGCTCCAGTAAGGTAGTGTGGTGCATAAAGCACCTTCTCATGATCTGAACACTGAGCAATAATCAGCTTCCTTTCGATGTCACGAAGCCAATCATCGGCTTCAAGTGGCCTATCGGTGTGAGCAAACGTTGGCGGGCGTGTCTTCTGCAGCTCAGACAACTTGGAGTGTGGTTGGTATGGCTCACGGTGGTTTCCCATATTGACGACGTGATTCATCATCTCTTGGTGCTGTTGCTGGCTTTGTTCGAACAGACGGCATACTTGAGATAAGGCCGCTTCGCTGTCCTGTTGACTGGACTGTCCCTGAGTGAAGTTGTTGCTAGTCTGTGTCCCATAAACTTCTTCTGGCTGATTGGGCATGGAACGAGTCCATGGACGAGACATTTTTCCAGTCTGGGGTATTATTTTGCAAATTCATGAGAAGAACTGTGTGGCACAAGGAAAATCTTGCAAAGGCAAAAATTTAAAAGACCTCAAGATTTTTCAAGAAAACATAAACGATTTCGCACGGAGAAGAACCGCTTAGCATATATCTTACACGCGAAACGCAAACGTACGATACAGCACTCAGGATGTGCGTACACATTCCTGACATGTTATTTGACTAGCACACTCCTTCGGAAAGCAGCGTACACAACTACTACAAACTAACGTACAGATAAAACACAACATACAAGCAGACACAATGCGCGGCTACTCGGCGCTCTCAGTCGGAGATGGTGACGATGTCCTTTCCCTTGCCGAGGGCAAGACTCAGCGGTGCAGGAGATTCAACCTCCACCTCCTCTCTAGCAGGCTCCAGACGTGTAGTACTGCGCTGAGGTGATGGCGCGGGTGCGACATGCGGTAGTGCGGGTGCGGCAGGCGGTGCAGCTCTGACTGGAGTAGGAGCGATGACTCGGTCGAACTCCTCAGTGGTAGGCAGACGGCGAGCAGTGGCTAAAATGGCCGGTGCATAAGATGCTGAGGACGAGACGAATGTCAGAGGCGGTGCCATGTGGAGAAGCTCCTTCCTGCTGGCAGGACCGCCCCGAACTAAGTCCATGCGGGCAGCCACAAGATCGTCCACGAGGTTGTCGAAAGATTCCTCCAGAGCTTTGAGGTACTCAACAACCATCTCGATGGCTTCATCTCGCTCTCCCCTATGGCAGGCGAATGCATAGTGACAGGTATATGGCACATGGCATGGGAGGTAGCGGTAGCGACGAGTCTTCATCATAGGAAGAATGTCCCGAAGGCGAGCTATCGCCTCACGGGCAGCCATCTGCATGGCATGCCTCTCCGTAGGCATGGCCCTTCCCACAAAACGGAAGTGGCGAGATGCAGAACGTCCTCCCTTGAATTGCACCACGGCCTGGTGCATAGACACGTCGTCGCTGAGCTTGTGCTGGTAAAGCGTGAACTCCGGACGAGTCGCAGGCCCGATCGCGAGCTTGGTGATGGAGACAAGGAGTTTGACAAACCCCTCGGGCACGTTCGTGAACACTCAAGTCTCGCAGTTGCTGCCAGCCATCTACAAAAGTAGGCAAAAATTCTGAGTAGTCATGTCATAAATTTATGATGACCAACAGAAAATAGCTACATTTGCAAAAATGCTGAAAAAGCACAAAGGACGCTAATAACCGATTAGCGATCGCACCTAGTGGCTTCCTACAGTCAGCCTGGCTCTGGTACCAAGCTTGTCACGACCGGTTTTCCAATAAAATAATTTATTGAGAGACCGATCCCTTTTACGGACCAGTAGAGAAGAATTCCTTCTTACTGGTAGACAAAATCTTGATCATAGAAGAAAATACCAGGAGTACTGAATATAATACAAGGTTGAGCGGAGACTGCCCAACAATTTATTACAAGCGCGCCGATAAAACATAACGGCGGATAGGGTGGCATAACTACTAACTCACGATAGGAGCGGTGGTGGAAATATCACAGCGATGAGGGTGATAAGACTCTTGAATCTAACAACTCTTCGAGCGTCGGAGTGAGGCTCGAGGAGACTTATTGCGGGTGGCGGAAGCGTATATAATACAAGTGACCAATATCCAGGATCGCACGGGACTGACTGGGACTCCTCTAGGCGTCGGACTCACTATCAAACTCTTCATCCATGAGATCGCCTTCGTCAACATCTGGCCAAAACAACAAGCCAGGTGAGTACTATGAAAGTACTCGCAAGACAGTTCGGACATAAGATATAACAAATGTAAACATGATGCATAAGAACAGATTAACAAGTGCACTCAGACATAGAGATAATAATGCATGGGAAATAAAAGAGAAGTCGGGCGGTAGTCCTCCCGAAATCCCAAAGTAGAATACTGAGGGCCAAACGAGTGTCTGAATGACTCCTCGAGAGGAAAATACAAGAATAACAATGCCGCAGTCGGGCGTCAAGGCGACACCACATAAAGGGCTTATAATGGGAAATAAATGACAGTGCGTGCCACAGTCGGACGTCTGAGCGACATCACATAAAGGGCTTATATTGGAAGTAAACGATAAACATGCCACAGTCGGACGTCTGAGCGACATCACATAAAGGGCTAATATTGAAAGTAAAAGACAAACATGCCACAGTCGGACGTCTGAGTGACATCACATAAAGGGCTTATATTGAAAGTAAACGATAAACATGCCACAGTCGGACGTCTGAGCGACATCACATAAAGGGCTTATATTCACAACTTAGTAACTCATGAATTTAAATCATATCAAGAGAGTAATCAGGTATGAGATAAACAACAGGGTTAGTCCATCCACAGGAATAATGTTTAACCAAGTTTACCACTCAAGTTTGTTTACCGGGGATATTACCACGAGAATTTGACGTAGGTAAGGATGCACTGGTCACGTTACTTGACCATGGATACGATGACTCGGAAGGATTTGACTCTGCAGAGTTTGTACTTTAACCACAACCAACGGATTTCAGTAGTCACGGGGACTAGTTCCGTTTATGGTGTTTTGGAGGAAACACATCTAACCAGTACACACCCATTCAACATTCCGAAGCCAGGAATCACCCTCGGCAACGTTCAAGAAAAACCTTGAGACGGGGAGGCTACAACCTCGCGTAGCATGGGATCAAATTTATATACGCGCGCTCTAAGGGGTGCCCCCCTCTCGGTCCCAACCGGAAACACCCATGCCCCCTGACCGGATGACTGGCTTTAATCCAGGGCCATGGAACCCTCATCCCGGCCCCTCTATTTGGTGTGTACACGGAAAGAGGTTACCAACTTACTAAACCGCATTCTGGCAGAAAACATGTGGTAGCACGGAAGGGGGAAGAACGATAACGTGACTCCGTCCACGTTAACGTCGGAATTTATCGGATGACGTAAGGCTGGCATGCTACAATAGTACCACCTTACTGCCCTTCATGTCACCACATGACTAGGCCATCTCTCATCAGAGATCATAGTAACTTCGGAAACACACGGATAGTTGCCTTACATGCAACGAGATACTCACCGATGCTCATATGCCATCACAACCATTCACGCAAACATGCAAAACACCTATCATATCAAAGGTTCAAACATGCTTGCCTGGTTCAGAGAAGTCGGAGTCTAGCTTGGCGAAGTTCGCGGCTCCGTCACCTCTTCCGGAACCTACGGTAGCGAAAACGTATACTAACGTGAAAACCAACGCGTGCATAAAATTTGTCTCAATTTTTTTTCAAATAAATACTATAAAAAACTAGACAAAAATATAAGACTGTCAGAAAAAGAATCACTCAAAAATCACTTTTTATTAAAAAGTTATAAGGGTTTTAGTCCAGGGACTAATCTGTGATGAACCAGAAAAGATCCAGGGACTTAACTGAGAAAGCAGAAAACGGTTCGGAGTAAAAGACGTCAGCCCAAAGAGAAAACGTACTCTGCCCGAAGGCTCCAACAGAAAACGGTTCGCGGGGAAAGAAAGAGAGGCTGACGTGGGGGGTCCACACGTCAGGTTCAAATCCTCGCCGGCGCCCGAAGGCTGCGGTGGTCGCCGGCGTCGAACCACGGCGAGTCAGGGAGATCGGAGTGTACCAAGAGGTTCAGCGTGTCCTTCCACGTCGGTGGGTGGTGGACTTGGTCGTCGGGGAGCACCACGTCGACGGCGAACTTTCTCCGGCGGACGGCGGCTCGGCCGATGGTGGAGAACTCCGGTGGGCGCTGCAAACTCCGAATTGAAGCGCGGGTCAGGAGAGTGGATGCATAGGGAAGCTACTGGCAAGAGATGAGAGGCAGAGGTGCACGCACGGGAGCGAATCGAGCTGGATCCCGTGGCGGGTCGCAGCGGCCGGAGTTGAGGAAGGAGACTCCCTCGGGGCTCTTCCAGTGGCTAGGCGTGGTCTTGGTGGAGTGCAGAGGTGGTGTGGGTTCTAGTTGGAGCTCGGGGCCTCTATTTATAGGCAGTTCGAGGGGATGGCCGTGAACGGGAAATCTCCGGCGAGCGATTACAGCGAGGCAGTGGTTGGGCAGGGGGTTTAGGTGGCCAGGCAGCATCAGTGAGAGTTACTGGTCCCGTTCCACTGCTAAACTCGGTCGGGCTTGGCGTAATGGCGCCGGTCTTCGTCGGGGCTGCCGTACGGGCACGGCGGCGGCAGAGAGCGCGCTCCGCGCCTGGCAGTTCACGACGAGGGTGGCAGCGCGCACTGGGGAGTGGATGGCCACGCTGCGGCCTCCGGTGGCTTGGGCGGCGCCGTCTGCGCTGCGCCTCTCTCTGGTGGCTGCAAAGCCGCCGCTGCCGTCGGTCACGGGGCGGCGCACCTCCTCCTGCTCGTCGCCGACGCCCGCAACCTTCCAGGCGCTCGTGCGGTGCAGAGGACAAGGGGGAGGGGACAGGAAGCACGGCGACGCCGGGGCACTGGCGAGATCGACAACGGACACTGAAGAAACGACAGTGGTTTCAGACACTGTTAACTGAACTTGACTGAACATTATAGAAACAGTGTCCAGCAGGTGTTCGATGAAATGATTTGGCAAGAAGAAAATTTTTCCTGGAGCTGGGACTTGGTGAGGTGACCTCTCAATGTACCCAGAGGCTGCCTGATTTTTCTCAGATTTTTAGGAGGAGAATTCAAATGAATTTCATCAAATTTGGCAAATCTGGTCCAAATTTGCAGCAAGTATAGTTTGAAAATTTTGAACTGGAGACCAGTGGATCTTCATGGATCCTGGTTGAGGGCTCAAAGGACTAGGTAGGGAAATTGGTTTGGAGGCAAAATTCAAAGCAGAAAGAGTAGCTCCTTTGAAAACCTCCAAGGATCAAGATAGAAGGCAAAAATTGTTTTTTATGAGAAATAACTGGAAAATAAACATATGGAGAGGTTCAACTTGCTGTAGTTGAGGTACATCATGATCCAAAGGTGGGGAAAATTTTATGGGAGGGGATTTACACTTAGGTCATGGCAAGAGAGATTTTTGAAAGTGGAAAAGGATCATTCCAAAAGCCATAGGGCTTTTTAAAGGAATTTTCAAAAGACATTATTCCAAGTGAAAAGCATTTTGGTTTGAGTCCAAAAAAAAGGAAAACCTCCAAGACCAAAAAAATCAAGTCTTGGGTGAATCCAAATAAAACTCTTGCCATAAAGAAAGTTTTTGAGAGGGTGGGTTCTTTAGAAGAAAATTTTAAAAACCCTCCTCAAATAAAATAAAAGTTTGAAAAAGCCAAATAAAATTTTGGGTGTCACATGTATCGGTCCGCGAAGCAGTTCGGACAAGATTTCTCCCGCAAACCGAAGACAAAAGTGGGTGAGGTTTGCGGGAGTCTGGACCGACCCCAAACCCGTTTCTGACCGTCCTGGCCCACCAAAAACCCCTACCCCTCCCGCGCGTTTTCGGTCAGCGCCGCTCCAGAGCGTCAGCGCCTGCATTCATGCCCACCCAGGACAGACGCGACCGCTCACTGGCGCCGGCATTGAAGCGGCGCGCCCCCGCCGCTTCCCAGTGCAGGCGACTGCCGCACGTTCAAACGACACGATGGCCACCCGTCCGTCCGTGTGGCACACGCTTGTCGAGGTGTCACCCGTCCGTTCGTCTGCCGCCCACCGGTGCTATATAAATTGGTGCCCCGGCCATAGCCACATTCATCCCTCTCCACACCACTCCCCGTCATGGATTCCTCCGCGACCAAAGCTCTCTGGGACGGGCTTACTTCGGAGCAGAAGAAGGCCATGACCGCCATTGCTGCTGACTGGCAGGCCGGCAGACAGCCAGATGACGTGCAAATGGAGGACGCCTCCTCCGACGAGCCAGCGCCACCCTCCTCTTCGTCCGCGGCACCCTCCTCTGGTGCATTGCACCCTAACCATCGGCGAGGCTCGTGTCCGTTATATGGACATGGTGCGGAGGAGCGGTTCCGGGAGGCGCAGGCCGACGCCTACTACAACCACAACCTCCTCCATGAGCATCTGCAGGCGGAGGAGCAGGTCGCCACCGGCAGGGCGGTCGGGCCGGACGCGGACCTGGCAGAGCAGGAGGCGCTGCTCGAGTCCTACCGCTCCGCCCGCGAGATCCGCCTCGTCCGCTGGCGGTATCGGTAGCAGGTGGTGGAGGTGGCGGCCACCGGCAAAGAGCACGGGCGAGGCGTCGTTCGACGAAACCGACGACGAGGAGGCCGCGCCCTGGCGCTACGACCACGGAGAAGTCGGCACGCCCACGCGTGCCGCCGGCAGCGAGGAAGAGTAGTGCACGGTAGGTCGCCGCCGCTCATGTCCCAGGAAGGCCACCGTCCTCCCCTCTCGTCGACACCAAGCTTGGTGGGCTCAGCATCTTCGGCCGATTAGTTGTTTGGCAGCGACGTCGAGGCGGACAACTTCAGTTCTGGGGGCTTCGGAGGCGGAGCTGGAAAAGGCAAAGCTTTCGTTCTCTTTGTTCATGGCCGGAGACGGGGACCGGACGTCGGCGATCATTTAGATTCGGTATTAATTATACTTTAGAGCATGCCTAGGACCGCTTTGATGTATTTATAATGAAATCCGTCATGTTTATATAAAATCCGGTCATGTTTGTATGAAATCCGGCTGTGTTTGTACGAATTTCGTCCGGTTGGTTTGAGTTGTTGTGAAAATGTATGCAGTTAGCGTTGGATGGTTGCCTCCCGCATCCGTGTCTGCGGACTGGCTCCCCTTGTCCGTGGACGGATGCGGGAGGTTTTCCGCGAGTTGCCGTTGGAGATGCCCTAAGAAACTCCAAATATTTACAAATCGCATAAATCTTGTCGAAATATATGGCAAAAAATTCCCGCAACAACACAAGTAACATAATCTTACTAAGCAAAACACGCGTAGCAACATGCTGAGAGAATAGCACTAAATGCAAGAGAGGTTTAGCGGAAAATGAATGACAAATGTAAACAAATGCTACATGTCAGTGATTACAAAATAAACGACCATGTGTAGTGGTTGTCGAAAGGCATCTCTAATCCAACTATAATAGTTAACTCCAAAAAAGCTCGCTCTCAAAAGCCAGGATTTTGGAGGCCACATTATAATCAATCCCTACAATTAGCTGCCAATAAAGTTTCTTTGCATTAAAAAATTAAGGCTGAGCAACACAAATTTAGCCACCATCACTACAAGCATATATCATTTCCTAACAATTACACAAATACAGCAATTCTAAATATAATATGACACTAGATCTAAGCATTATATCCCTCTTACTCAGCTGCTTCTTGTACATCTTTGCCCTCATCCTTCTATCTTGTTGTTGTCGTTGATCTACAACCTTAATTTTGTTGATTCTCCACCCAAAGCTTGTTTTCTTTATCGCAAGATCCCGGGGTGACATCTTTTGTCTTGCATTTCCTTTCTCTGCCTACCCGATTCACATATTCATAAATGTTTGTAACCCTTCAATGGTCAACATAGAAACCTCCTCCCAATGTTGGCTCGGTCATTGCAAACACGCCGAGCATGGCTGAGGAGATGCCGGCATCGCTCGTGCTTCCTGTCAGCGTCACTAAAGTCGGCACTGTAGCCAAATTGTAAGAGCTTGAACTCAAAGTCCGGCAACTCCTTCGTCTCCGTTGAAGACATATTCACGAACCTTAACTTGGTCCATGACTCGCAAGCGGCACCAACAGGGTTCCTTCGCTGACATCATCATTGCCGCCAAGGTCGATTTGAGACGGGGGATAGCAAAGGGGTCGATTTGAGGTGAGGGACAACCAAGAGGTTGATTCGAGGCGATGGATGACGGGGGACAGTGAAGGGGTCGATTGGAGGAGGGAGCAGTAGCACACAAGTCAATCGGAAGCGACATGTGGCGGGGCAACTGAGTACAATGGCGGCGGTGACGACCGACGGCTAGTGGTGGGAAGGATGCGCTGGGTGGCGATTATGAGGCGTTGGTAGGTTAGGAATGGGTCAAGGGAGAGGGCTCAAGACGAATGAGGGGCGGCATTGCCAGCAAGACCGGTTGG